>NW_014577097.1:206871-219150 GCF_000485595.1 Priapulus caudatus | reverse complement strand
GCAAACGATGTATTGAATGAAGGCAGCAGGGACGCATAGGCAACGATGTATTCATGAAGGCAGCAGGACCATGGCAAACGATGTATTGAATGAAGGCAGCAGTGACCATGGCAACGATGTATTGATGCAAGCGCAGCAGTGACCATGGCAACGAGTGTATTTGATGAGGCAGCAGTGACCATAGCAACGCATGTAATGCATGCAGGGCAGCAGTTGACGAGTAGCAACAGATGTATTGATGAGGGCAGCGAGTGAACGATAGGCAACGATGTATTGATGAAGGCAGCAAAGTTTTTTGACCATAGCGAACGATGTATGTATGAGGACAGCAGTGACCATCAGCAACGATGTATTGATGAGGGCAGCAAGTGACGATAGCAACGATGTATTGATGAGGGCAGCAGTGACGATTAGCGACGATGTATTGATGAGACGGCAGCAGTGACCCATAGCAACGATGTATTGATGAGCGGCAACAGTGAGCGATAGCAAACAGTGTATTGATGAGGGCAACAGGCGTAGCACTTTTGATGCACAGGCCAAGAACGATGTATTGATGAGGGCAGCAGTGACATAGCAACGATGTATTGATGAGGGGCCAGCATGACCATAGCAACGATGTATTGATGAGGGCAGCAGTGACCATAGCCAACGATGTATTTGATTGAGGCCAGCAAGTGACCATAGCAGACGATTGTATGATGAGGGGCAAGGCAAGTGGGACCCCAATAGGACGATGTATGATGAGCGGCAGCAGTGACCGATAGCAACGATGTATTGATGAGCGGGCAAGCAGTGACCAAGCACAGTGATGATGAGGAGGTGACCACGATGTATTGCATGATGCTGGCAGCAGTGACGATAGCGACGAGTGTATTGATTGAGGCAGCAGTGACCATAGGCACGATTATATTGATGAGGGCAGCAGTGACCATAGCCAACGAGCTATTTGATGAGGGCAACAGTGACGCATAGCAACGATGTAGTGATGAGGGCAGCAGTGACCATAAGCAACGATGTATTGATGCAGGGCAGCAGTGACCATAGCAACGCATGTATTGGATGAGTGGTAGCAGTGACCATAGCAACGATGTATTGAATGCAGGGCAGGCAGTGACCATAGCAAACGATGTATTTGATGCAGGGCAGCAGTGACCATAGCAACGATGTATTGATGAGGGCAGACAGTGACAGATAGCGACGATGTATTGATGAGGGCAGCAGTGCCATCAGCCAACGATGTAGTGCATGAGGGCAGCAGTGACGATAGCAACCGATGTAGTTTCGATGAGGGCCAGCAGTGACCATAGCAACGATGGTATTTGATGAGGGCAGCAGTGCACCATAGCAACGAATGTATTGATGAAGGGCAGCAGTGACGAAGCAACGATGTATTGCATGCAGGCAGCAGTGACCATAAGCGACGATGTATTGAATGCAGGCAGGCAGTGACCATGCACGATGTTATTGATGATGGGCCAGCAGTGACGATAAGCAACGCATGTATTGATGAGGCAGCAGTGACCAGTAGGCACGATGTATTGATGAGGGACACCTATGCGATAGTCGACGATGTATTCTCGAGCTATGGTCACTACTACCCTCATCAGAGCACTGCTTCATAACATACCGAGTTAATGAACATCAGTGCGTACTCTTCCAGCCCCAGTTCCTTGAAGAAGTTCCACACCTCGCGATCGTAGCCGTAAAACTGAACGCCCTGAAAGCAGAGGCAGCGCCCCCCGTGGCCGTCAATAACCAGGAGACGCCAGTATCGCGAGGTCTCCCTGAAACCTTGAAGATCCTGTGGTTCCGCTGCAACGAGACACATGCCAAGCGATCACTACCTAGCACCTGAACACATAGACCCTACTGCAAGGGAAGGCATCTCTCTACTTCTCTCCACAAGGACAGCACTCGTGGATTGTCAACAATATATTAATAAGAAGCGATGAAATTTGACGCCCCACCCCCACTTTTAATGCACAGCTCGAAGATGATGATACAGAATTAAAGGAAAAATGAATGTGTCAGGTAAGATTAATGCCGCACCAGGATCAGCCGGGTCGTCGCTGCCGTATCTATCACAGATGATCGTGGCCACAGTGACGTACGGACCGCTGAAACATGCGTTAAACTGTGAAGCTTCAACAGCCATTGACGTAATCACACAGTTAACAACACTGCATCGTGTGCCATCTCTATTAAGTAGTAACACTTTCTATTCTAGTAGCTATTATTCAAAACCTACACATGTAAACAAAAACCAGGTTACAATTTTTACGTTCACATGGAAACAAATTATGAATGATACGTCCTTTATTTCATGTGATGTAAATTTACTATTTGCTGTACACAATCGTTTCATAATAGCAGTGATATGGAAAAAAATGGCATGAACTTACTCGACTCCGCTACGAGATATCTGCACCTGCACAGTCTTTATCATCTGAGGACTGTCCCTGGCAATATAAGATGCAGGCATGAATACAGGGTAAGAAAGCACAAAACATGGGATGCCAACACACACACACACTCACACACGCACGCACAAAGACAAAATGTTCTACCAGCCATATATGCGAACGCCACTCAGCGTATATTTGCTGCCGAAGTCAAACACAACCCACGCATCTTTCAAACTTGGGATGACCCAGAAGGAGGATGGATCATCTGAAACAACAAATAAAAAGCGTCATCACTATCAGCCAGCAGCAGCAGCAGCACCACCACCACCACCACCACCAGCAGCAGCAGCAGCAGCACCACCACCACCAGCAGCAGCAGCAGCAGCACCACCACCACCACCACCACCAGCAGCAGCAGCAGCAGCAGCACCACCACCACCACCAGCAGCAGCAGCAGCAGCACCACCACCACCACCAGCAGCAGCAGTACCCAACAGCTCATACCTCTTCAAATCAATCAATGTTCACTTTAATATATTGGACATGGTACCCTTGCAAACAGCGTTGCCTAGTAACCTAATCCTATTGCAGCCTGATAGAATAACTGCGGTAGCTTACTATCGAGAAGGTTGGTGTTCGGGTTCATTTCCATGTAGTTGCCACAAAACGAACTGTCAAGTCTGGTCCAGTCCATATCGTTATCCAGTAGACAAGTAACCTCTTGTTCCTGTTCTGTAGAGAACACAGGCAAAATCTTTTCATGAATTTAGGCTTATTTTAGTCTCACTCCCTCCCATCCTCTGGAAATCTCCACATGTACACAAAAGAGCAATATCAGTATATATACGTATATACATGTATATACTGATATTGCTCTTTTGCGTACCGGAGGAGATTTCCAGAAAGCATTCAAACCCTGTTACTACAAAGACCCATTTTCAAGTGCTGCATTTATAATCTTTTTTCGTAACATGTCTGTTGCTATTTATTCATACATACATACATATATATATATATATAACAACAACAAACAACATATACATATATGGGTACAAGGAAAGCCTTGCCACCCTATCACCAAACACATGTACGTTCATATCCCTGCCAGGGTGCCGTGCCTTTGTCACGTAGTGTTGGACTCATCAGCAGCCTCTCATCCTCCTCACTGTCTGCATAGAGCGGGATCTGACGCGGCCTGTGCTCGTACTCTGTCCCAACGACAAGTAAATTCACACTGCTAGAGTACGACAACAATCAGCAGGCAGGGATGTACGGGGGTTAAGGCACACAATGGGTCCAGTTATCATCAACGAGAAGATACAAATCTATTCGGTGTGCGTACAGTATTTGCCAGCTGCACAGAACCACATGCACACACTTGTAGTCAGAAAACACCTAAAGTTGGTAACTGCTTGCTCAATACCTTCTAACAGTCTGACGAAAACATCTGCCTTCAGGGGTGGGTAGCCAGCAAGCAATGACCTTGGGGTCTATAATCAAATGAGACCAGCAATATAGAAACATGATCACTACACATCT
Source organism: Priapulus caudatus (assembly GCF_000485595.1). Taxonomy (NCBI): domain Eukaryota; kingdom Metazoa; phylum Priapulida; class Priapulimorpha; order Priapulimorphida; family Priapulidae; genus Priapulus; species Priapulus caudatus. The sequence goes on along the minus strand of NW_014577097.1, from coordinate 215,203 downwards.
ATACTAAAATCGTTATTCAATCAATCGACTTATTTAATCTATGAAGTAATATATTACATTTATCAATAAACATAGATGTATGATGGTAATTGGCCATAAACATTTAAGACCCCTCAATGTTTTCTAAGAAGTCCCTAATTTAGAAGAAGGACTATTCACGTGCAACAGACAGATAATCTTAATTGAGACAATGACTTGATGGAGCACTCTCACAGGTTAACAAAGTAAGAAATCACCTCATTTCTTCCATTTTCAAGATCTGCATCACCCCCAAAAGCAAGCAGCAGTCTGACCGCATCATATCTGGAACAGTACACAAGGCTGTTATTTACTTACTACAACTTTACATAATTATTACTTACTACTTACAAGTGTTAACTTACTAAATATTCGTCTGTAAAACACGTCCTGACTTATCAAGGCAGGAAACACCCTCTCAAACTACAATGATACATGATACTGATCACAGGCCACATTCCTTGCATGGACCATCAATATTGTAATAATGCTTGCCTTCAGTGTGTATTACAACTTCACGTAAATTCCAGAGTTGTCCATACTAAACAACAAGATTCCAGTATAAATCTCTGGCCTGCCAGTGCATGTCTAACTTGTGCCCTACCAGACGATCTCTAGTAGCTGTAACCACAAGCTCATCGATGGTGAATAACAGCGCAGGGGTAGAAATTAACTTTTGAACAAGGGAGTCCAACGGACTGCCCTCAAAAAGAGGGAGTCCGCAGCAAAATGAGGGAGTCCGCAGTCTGAAGTTCAAAACTAAAGATATTTTAACAATAACGCATGTGCTTATTTTGAAGATACATGCGGTTGCACATCTGCCAAATTTTCTTTGGACATTTGCTGAAAAAATCCAGCAATTCCGCGAGGCCATGCTCTGGAACGAACTAGTTAGTATAGCAGAATTTTCATGGAGTCACACAGACTCCTGCACATGTCAAATCAGAGAGTCCGACAGTAAATCTGGGAGTATTTGACTCCGGACTCGCGTTAATTTCGCACCCTGACAGCGCACGTGTCGTTACCGTCACCCGTGTCACTCTCAGTGGTCAGCGAGCGCAATCGCCCCGCGCGCGACTCACCGTACGTGCCGCACCGCCTCGTGCAGCGCCCCCGTCTTACTATCGCGGACGACGAGGTTTGGATCCATGCCAAAGTTGAGCAGCAGCTCGAGGACCTGGTCGTTGCCCCTGATGGCAGCCTCGATCAACGAGCGTGGCGAGCGTGCTGCGAGGTCCTGGTGGTAGTCCAGCATCAGTGATACAGCCTCTACAGACACGTGACACATGTGCATCACACACACTTTACAGACAGCTTGCAGGCACATTACACACACACGCACACGCATGCGCGCCCGCACACACGCACGCACATACATACTACATATATATATATATATGAACAGCTGATAATACTTAGCATGTAATACTAGGTAATAATATATGCTCTTGATATATATATACATATATAGAACGGACACATTACAGACACATTTCAGACTCATTATAGATAAATTACGGACTGATCACTGACACATTACAGACACAATGTACAAACATTGCAGAATGCAAACGCATCATAACAGCATTATCTTTGGCTCATAGGGTCTATGTCCCCCAGGATACTGCCGGAACGTACCCTGGGTATGGTCCGGTATACCGGAACGTACCCTGGTAACTATCTGATATGGTTAGGATTAAGGTTAGGGTTAGGGTTAGGGAGTAGGCGTAGGCGACTCCCTAGACTCGTTAGTGGATTAGGCGAGGTATGGTCCGGCATATTAGATAGTACCAGGGTACGTTCCGGCAGTACCCTGGGGACATAGACCCTCTCAGCTTATCTTTGAGAATAAATGAATTCATGAGTACATTGTAACTACAATGAGGAGTACAATGGGTACAATCTAAGCACCCTAAGCTTGACCATTACCCAATTTACATCAACTAATTAAAATGCCTTTACCAATGCCATTGTGAACTGCAGCCAGATCCATAGGTGTTAGACCTTCCTTGTTTTTCTTATAAACATCAGCCCCAGCCTGAGAAAGACAGCAAAATTAATACAGTAAAGAGTGGGGGACACACAAACACCTAGAAGGATCAAGGAGATGAAGAAATAAAAGAATATTAAGAATCTGTGACACCTAAAGCGACAGCGGTTGTGTAAACTTTAATATTATTATCAACCACCAGGAATATATATATATTAACGAAATCATAACAAGATAGTTTTATATTCTTTGGATTATCCTACCTTAAGCAACTTGAGTATAATAAACCTATTTCCAGTCTTGCTCTGTCTGCACGCAATGTGCAGTGGCGTATCGTTGGTATCATTCGTAGCATCCACCTAATTAGCAAAATGTATAATTCGTAGTCTTGCCAGCATCAGTGCCACACAATATCTGATGTGATATCACTACTAAAAATAATATATAAGTTGTGCTTTTGATAGCCACTGATGTTAATGTGCAACATGCTACAAATGCTGTTACCGCATCACACCACGTGAAAAGTAACGTGAAACAGATATGTGCAGAAGAGTGATAGAAAAAGTACAAGCAATGAGTAAGTGCAAAGTTAGTATCCTTACATCTGCTTTGTTACAGAGTAGCAGGTCCATAATATCAGGTCTTTCATTCAAAATTGATAGATGCAGAGCTGTATTCCTGCCCCATGCAAAAATAATAGTTCCATGCACATGAGTGATAATATGCATGCTAATAATTAAATGGGTTCAATCCTAGGATTAAAATGCACTATGATAACCCTGCCCTATTGTTGAAGTGATTTAGATAATGCATATATTCATTATCTAATTAGAATTAGAGTCAGTTACGGTTATGGGATGTGCATTAGCTAAGGTTAGTGGTATTTCGAATAAGGACAGCGACCTAAAAGAAGCACCTAAACTAGAATTAAACCGTGCCTTAGTTACAACTCATTGAAACAGCATGTGCATTCAAGCTGGGTTTAAAGTATGAAAAAGTCAACAAGTTGATAAAATGTTCAACGTTCTATCAACCTTTTTATCGAATGTTCAAAGTTTTTACGTTATCCATCGCGAGTCGGCAAACGTTTCAAAATTTGACCTGCAGTGTGCATGCAGTGTGACGTGGATACACATTTGTGCACATAATAATTTGCACCAGTGTGGCCCCGATAGTAAAAACGCGCTCTCCGCCACGGAACACCCCCCCCTGATTGCTATTAGCGGAGTGGCTAAGTGGCAAAAACATGATCAACTCGCTGACCAAAAGTTGAGAATATAGAACATTATAATACATGTTCTAATCTCTCTTGAAACCAGTTGAGCGCTAAAATTTTACGTTTACACTGCCGAATTTCTGCCAATTAGTTGAAAGGTTTATCAGCTCGTCAACTCTTCAACAAAAAGTTGATAGTGTAAACCCAGCTTTATAAAGACAAAGCATGCATACCAATTACATCATGCATAACGAGTGCTTTAGAGAGATAATGACTACAATACTATAAGGAGTCTATCAATATTGATAGACTCCTGATACTATCACAATACTAGTGCAATAGTATCATAATATGCTTCTGTGAAAGTTAATACCGCTTCACTGCTAAGATGTGCTATTCACACACTATGTGCTTACAGCCACTTACCCCATGTAGTCTTTAGCTGAGACTGAACCAGAGCATGTAATAATTGAATAAACTAGCGGCTTATTACCTACAACAAACAGTTTAGTATGTTATACATGTTTCAGGTCGATACAACTGCATAATGACAGATGAAGAAAATTGCATGACAATTTTAGCTTAAGTTTTTATTTAAAACAACTACAGAATTTTCGAAAATTTCAGTCACTGAACCACCCCAACACCATCTACCTGCCGTGTTGATTATTGTGCATGTTCTCCAACAACTTAACCTTACACTATTCTAGAAACAGACAACTAATGAGAAGTCAAATGCACACAGTACCATGGTGACACCACAGGAACACAGCTTACACAGGTGACACATACAGGAAGTTAAATGTCCATTTCTTATGAAAGTTTGTAGATCTGGAGTTAACAGGTGAAAACAGCATTGGGGTACAGTGGTTTATTGGCTATCTGGGTCTTCACTACCTAGTTTAGTTGCAAGCAGAATTGGTGTTACACCAGTGTCCACCTCCTGTATGTTGATATCCATGTGCTTGAGGCGATAAAAATATGGAACGTGATAGAAATCATAGATTGGCAATGGATCCTCATTCTTACAAATTGTGAGCTGACGAACTTCTTCAGGCATCAGCAACGTCTAAAAATAAACAAACATGCTAATTATATAATTATTTACTAATACTAATAGATGACACTAATTTACGAGAAACATCTCGACATCTTTCAGCCTTTATATATTGTTCCTACTAGTAATAGTACTACTTCCAATACCATTTTTCTCAATAACTCAATCCACTCTTACCTGCTACCCTAAGCTTATAGACTGCAACATAGAGTACATGTATCAAAGTTAAAGTTTATACAGTTGCTGCTAATTATAATTGTATATAATGGTGTATAATGTCTAGAACACCTTGTCTGTGACATCAAGCCCAGGACGGTAAGGTAGAGGCTGATAATAAGTACGTAACTTACTAATATGCACATGCATGCAAAATTTTAATCTGGAGCTAAATGCAGATTCTAAATATTCTTTGCCAAAATCAATGAATGTAAAGGCCTTTTTAAACGGCATCCATTTTTGGAAGTTTTGACAGTGGATTTTCCATTTGGAACCAAGATTTCTTGCCACCGTTGTCACTTGCTATAGCTTTCACTTTTTTAATCGACGATTGAAAAAAATTGAAAAACGATTGAATCATCATGGTTGGCCCCACGCATGATCTGTTCCAATTGTAGTTCAATTTTCAATTTTCGTTACCAGTACTTTTTGGTCTACTTTACAAAACATTTTCAATTTAAGTTACGAGAGATATAGTATATCTATATTGGGATATACCGTATATCATATACTTAGATATACCCCAGTCCCCAGTGTCAGTGATGGCATTGACAGTACTTACTAACAATATTTGATATAATGTAGAACCTATATATTTTTGCGCAGTGGATATTTAACCGTATATGGCAGAGCATCCGCTTCTGCTATTTTACCATACAGTAATTCTGATTGGCTAGTATATTTATGTATGTTAGTATATTATGAATGTGTTCAAAAGGTTTTGGTATTGGAAACGTGATTCACGGAAAATAGCTTCTATGACCAAACGGGGCTACAAATGTGTAGAAATAAATGGGATTTGAACATAAAAGTTAACTAGATAGCTAAACCTTATGGGATTCGAACGTAATCACGGTAATGTTGATGACGTCCTAAATATACTAGCCAATCAAATGTGGTGTACCGTAAAATAGCGGAAGTGGATACTCTGCTGTATACGGTTAAATATCCACTGCCATGTTTTTGCGGCACATGCTGTCTAGCGAATGTCTGCTTTGGTAAAGCTAGTTACTTACTAGCTCTATATTATAGTACTATAGCCTGCGTACAGTTGCTGCAGGCGACGCAGGCCGCATGCGCCGCAGGTCTGCGGCAACTGTACGCGGGCTATAGTACTACTACTAGAGCTAGTTACTCACTAGATACAATAATGTAACCCAAACACAGGATAGGGTTAGGGTTTAGGTTACATTATTGTATCTAGTTACTCACATACCCTGACTTTGCTGACATTTCCTGCTCTGATACTTTCGAAGAAAGTATCATAAGTTTCCGATTCAGTGTTTGAATAAACCGGCACTTTAATCATTGTGCTTTGCGATCCTCGTCTTGGCGTCTTTCACTGTTTGGGAAACAAATTTATAACAAACTGACTTAGCTCTAGTAACTATAGCCCGCGTACGGTTGCGCTGGCACCATGCCAGCGGCACCCGTACGCGGGCTATAGTTACTAGAGCTCATAGGGTCTATGTCCCCCAGGGTACTGCCGGAACGTACCCTGGGTACGGTCTGGTATACCGGAACGTACCCTGGTCACTATTTGATATGGTTAGGGTTAGGATTAGGGTTAGGGTTAGGGTTAGGGTTAGTGTTAGGGTTAGGGTTCGGGTTAGGAAGTAGGCGTAGGCGACTCCCTAGACTCGTTAGTGGAGTAGGCGAGGTACGGTCCGGCATATTAGATAGTACCAGGGTACGTTCCGGTATACCGGACCGTACCCGGGGTACGTTCCGGCAGTACCCCGGGGGACATAGACCCTCTCAGCGTTACTAATACTAGAGCGAAAACTGACTAGTAGTAGTATTAGTACTAGTACTAGTAGTAGTAATACTAATAGTAATAGTAGTATATGTTATAATAATTAATATATTACTAGATTTACGCCGATTCTCAATGTGCGCACACTCTCAGAGATGCTGTACTTTACCACGGCTAGGTCGAACAAGACGAAGAGATCAGAGTCTAAGCAAGCATTGAGACATTGGACTTAAATAAAGGTTGTAAACTTGACCAAATATACCTAACAAAATACCGAATGTAGAATGTTTGTTTGTTTATATAGAACAGCGCCATCTCTCGGATACTTATATTATATTTAAAGCTTCCATTGGACCCTACCATTGATACCTGTTGGTAACCTCACATTGGTAAGTCACAACCTCATAAATAATAGTCTTTATAAATACAAAGGACTATAACAAAGACGGAGAAACGCGTTAATCAAATCGACAGATCAACCGTGCGGATTGCAGTAGAAAAAGCAGCAAATTTGCAATTTACTATAGACGAAGCGAAAGAATTCCAATACGGAATGACAGAAACAAAGAAGCCAAGATCCTTAAAAGATTTTTTTTTTTTTTTAATTATGCCACATGGCACATAAAATGGCACAAAAACACGTGAAATTGTGAGAAACTGCAATTCTTACCTGTGTTTTAATACATGTATTATTACTATAGTAACCTATCTGTGTACGCTCTCTGAAAAGTCATGAAAAGTGTTTTGAATCCTAACTTGTAGAGTTGAGTCTAGGGTTGAGATAGTGTCATCAGACATGAAAATATGGCCCACAGTATGCCTCAGATTGCAGGAAAATGGCTTAAATATTTCAAAATTTTCTGGGGGGTATGCCCCCATCCATACCTAGCACTGGCATGCCTACGGCACGCGGACCTGCCTGCGGCAGCCAAGGTTAATTTCGCCCCCGGCTATCGCCGATCATCCCCCCACTCCTCGGTACGGATTTACGCCCCTGGTAGTGCGACAGCCTATGCGTATCTCTGCTATGCTATCTATCTTATCTATCGTATCTATCTATTACTATCTATCTCTATCTATCTATGCTATCTATCTATACTATCTGATCTATCGTCTATTCTATCTATCTATCTTATCTATCTATCTATCTTATCTTATCTATCTATCTATTACTATCTATCTATCTATCTATTTATCTATCTATCTATCGTATCTATCTATTAGCTATCTATCTATCCTATCTATCTATCTATGCTATACTATCTATGCTATCTTATGCTATCTCCATCTATCTATCTATCTATCTATCTATTCTATCTATCTAATCTATGCTATCTATGCTATCTATCTATCTATCTATCTATCTATCTATCTATCTATCTACTGATCTATTTATACTATCCTAATCTTATGCGTATCTATCTTCGACAGAACTCCGGGCCATGTTTAGCGGTGGCCCGCAAACGCGGCCAAACGGAGGAGGATCATAAAAACAGATGCGCCCGCGGAAGGCGTGGCCGCGGGACTCTTCCAGTCAGGTGGAAAATCCACCAATCCCTACAGACGCACACATCAAATAAGCTAAAAAAAAGTGGCGTGTGCGCTGAAGCTTATGATTGATTGTCAGGGGACTTACGCGTACTAGGAATGTAGAATAATTTGGAAGCAGTGCCGTATCTATGGTGAGAATAACGCCGCGGATGTGCAACGTTTGTTGAAACACGGAACACGGGAGAATAATACGGGAATATAAACGACGTATGCATTATTATCGTTTCGTTCTCTGACCAGGGCACGGGCCTAGGTATGAGTAATTGTGTGGTCCGCGCATCCACCGATGATGGCCCTGGATAAGGATCCTACAGCCACACAGACGCACACATAGCACATCAACGCACAGCAATGCACGCACTGCCCCACATAAACCGCATCAGCACAAGCACCGTCACACACAGCCAGGCGACGGCATGGCATGCCGCATGTGCACGCAGCAGCACGCAGCGCGCAGTACAGACCGGCGGCACACACAGCCACACCGCCTCCCCAATTCAATCAACTTACGCCAATTCAGCGGTTCCT
>NW_014577097.1:197791-206861 GCF_000485595.1 Priapulus caudatus | reverse complement strand
CTTGTTTTCTGTATTTTTCTGTTTATCCATGCATATTACGGTTCGGTAGCAAGCCAGATGCGTGATATTGTTCGATACAAGCGCACGCACGCACGTGTACGTACGCACGCACGCACGCACGTGTACGCGCACACACACACTCATGCACGCACGCATGCACGCACGTGTACGTGCGCCACACGCACGGCACGCACGCACGCCCACGCACGCACGCAAGCGACGCTCGTGTACCTACACACACACGAAACGTACGCACGCACACATGCACAACACGTGTACCTGCACACGCCCACGCACGCCACGCACGCACAAACGGTAGCTTCACAACGCGCGCACGCACGCACGTGTACGTGCACACACACGGACGCACGCCACGATGCACGCACGTGTAAGTTCACACGCAAGCACGCACGCACATGTACGCGATGTTTCATGTGTAGCGAATTCGACCCGCTGTACAACATACACTATAGCTAGCACGCATGCGTCAGCATTACTTCAACCTGAAGACGTCCGGCTTCGTAGCCACGTGGGCTAGCAGCGGATTGGAAAGGAAAGCCTTGCTGCCACCACTTGACCTATAGTTTAATTGGACTGGACACCTGCAGGTCACACGTGGGGGTCACATGACTGTACCCGTGGTGTCCCACGGCTGTATATAAGCTGCGGCGGTCGCAGCCCTCCAAAGCCCAACACAGAGCCAGCTGTGGCTCTAGTCCAGGGAAGCTTCGCCCCCTCCCACTGCTCTCTAGACTGCTTGGCGGCTTGTCCGCCGCTGCTAAGCTGACCATGTAGGGGTGCTAGCGGAGCTCGGTCAGAAGTCTACGCCCAGATACGAAGCGCACGGACGATGATTCACGCCGCTTGCTACCCCTTTCCTGACGGCCAAGATATACAGCGCGGAGCCAGCTCGGCCTCAGTCAGGGAACTCGCCACCCTCTTCACTGACTCGCGCACGCACGCCACGCATTGCACGCACGTGTACTGGTCACGCACGCAGCACGCCACGCTAGCTACGTGCATACATAAACAAGTGCTTTCTAATCAGACATGTGGCTGCATTCGATATGTAAATGTTCAAGCAGCACGCTTCTGCTTGCTGCCAACCACAAGCACATAACAAATACACGTGGACCTGATCGTTGACGCTCACGCTGCAACATTCGCTATTGGCCTGCGCGATGGCATGCTGCAATATGTTTGCTAGTGAATATAGACCGCTAAATTCGAGACTGTTCGCTGGCAGCCAATTGATCCGTCTGCGCCGGCCTTTCGATTTAGCGCACGGATCGAATAGCTGCAGCGCGTGATACTTTCGTAGAGTGCTTCCGCGGTTCGCGTGCGCCTTGCCGGCGGAAGCTGCGCGCCGAAGATTTCGCCTCGCTTTAGCGGGCAGGATCGAACACCGTCTCAGGCGGACGCCTTCTCTGGTATCCGCTTTTCATCTGGACTAGTGGTGCCCCGGAGCGGCCCGTCCTTTCAGCCGCAGCGTGTCATTAAAATTTGCTAGCGGCACGGCTCCCCTTAGTGGCCATTAAACAAAACATGCGCGAATTACATTTAGGGGAATTCACTGGGAATTCGCTTAGTCTGAATTCGTGGGCAACAGTGACTGACTTGACCGCAGCGTTTGCTGTACAGCAGTCATCTAACATCCGTGAAAATTTTGGGCATGTGAAAGCGCACGAAAAAACTAATAATAAAACTCAATCAACCCTAATTACCTCAATGGACTACGCCCACGCCATGCCCACTCACGATGTTTACTCGGCGTGACGATGCCATCGCAAATTCCCAATTGGTATCAAATCACGTGCCTCAAAATCCTCAATGACGGCCCCAGTGTTGTCAAGGCACATCCAGTAAGACATAACCGCATGCCTCGATAGCTGATATGCCTTTAGAGCACACGAGGAGCACTGCTGAAATGTGTTGGATCGAAATCCCATCTGTTTTTTAATTATTTTCCTGGTTTTCTGTATTTTCTATGTTTATCCATATTACATGATTAAATTTACAACTGCATGACGCAAGTGTAAGTTCACACGCCACGCCACGCGCACGACAATGTAGCGTACGCCACGCTCGCACGCACTGCACGTGTTACCGTGCCACACGCACGCACGCATCACCCATGCACCGCACGGTACGCTGCGCACGCACGTATACATGCACACGCACACGCGCGCGCACGCAGCACGCCACGCACGCACGCCACGTGTACGTTGCACACACACGCGACGCACCGCACGCACGCACACAAATCATTGCTCGCCGCACACGTCCATGGATTTGGGGAGCTATATAGGCCACACGACCGCCGCTGTACAACATACACTATAGCATGCGTCAGAGCATTACTTCAAGCCTTGAAGACGCTACGCGCTTCGTAGCACGTGGCGCTAACAGCGGATTGCGAAACGGAAAGCATGCCTGCACCACTTTGACCTATAGTTTTAATTTAGGACGGGACACCTGCCCAGGTGACACGGGGGTCACATGACTGTGACCACTGCTGGTGTTCACCGGCTGTATATAAGCTGCGTGCGATCCAGCTCCAAAGCAACACGATGGCCAGCGTGGCTCAGTCAGAAGCTCGCACCACTACACACTGCTCTCTAGCTGCCTGGCGGCTTGTCCGACCCTGCTAGCTGGACCATGTAGCGGTGTAGCGGGAGCTCGCGTCAGAGGTCTTACGCAAGGAGTACGGAAGCGCAGGACGATGCATCACGCGCTTGCCTACCCCCTCCTGACGCAAGGATATACAGCGTGAGAGCCAGCTTCGCTCAGTCAGGGAAAGTTCGCACCCTCTCACTGCTCTGCGCACGCACTGGCACCGCATGCCACGCACGTGTAGTGCGCACGCACGCACGCAGCACGCACGTGTACGGTGCACTACATATACAGTGCTTTCTATCGAACCATGTGTGCATGCGTCAAGCAGCACGCCTTTGCTTCTGCCAACCACAACACATAAACAATTACACGTGACGCTGATCTATGTTGGACGTTGCACGTGAAACATAGCTATTACGGCCTGCCCGATGGCTCCCGGGGTGTGCATTATGTTTGCTAGTGAATTAGACCGCCTAAATTCGAGACTGTTGCGCTGCAGCAATTGATCCGGTGCGCCGGCCTTTCGATTGTGCGACACGGGATCAATCCAACGCCCAGCGCGTTGATACTTTCCGTAGGAGTTCTCCGCGGCTGTCCGTTGCGCCTTGCCGCGGGAACTTGCGCGCCAAGATTCGCGCTTAGCGGGCAGGATCAACACTCTCTCAGGCGACGCTTCTTGGTATATCCGCGTCTTTCATCTGGATTGTTGCTTGGACGCATTGTTCGCTTGATTGTTTAAGCCAGCTCGCCAAGCTCGCAAATACGGCAGTATTCTGAAGCGCCGATCAGCGCCTCTATGAACGCTGCGGCCGCGTATTTGCTTTCAGATTCGTATTTCGCAAATACCGTATTTCATAAATACGAAACGGTCTCGTCGGTAGAACGAGGTATTCTCTCAATTATGAGCTCAGCTACATCATTTATTTCTAGATCGGAAATTAACAATCCATGAAGGAAGCCTATTAAATGTTGGATTGGTTTTACGATATATCTGGGCTAAAGGCAAATATTGGAAAAACAAAAATTATATGGATCGGCTCTATGAAAGGATTCTTGATAGACGTTTCTGCCAAGGAAAACTGTCATGCCAGGCGATTGGATGGCAAGATTTACAGCTCTAGGTGTAAATTTTAACATAGATCAAAATAAATATGACCATTAAAAATCTGGAGTCCAAAATAAACTCAATCAAATGGCTTGCTAAATACCTGGGAAAGCTAGAAACCTGACACCATTGGAAAAATTACAGTTATTAAAATCTCTAGCACTTCCAATTATAAACTCATTTGCTGACAATATTACCAGACCCACATTAAAAGAAATTGAAAATGTATTCTATCAATTCATCTTGAATAAACCTAAGGAAAAAGTGAAAAAAAAATATCAAAAAAGAAATATAGTGAGGGAGGCTTGAGGATGATAGATTTATGGAGCTATATTAAAGGTCTTAAAATTTCCTGGATTAGACGTTTTTAACAAAATCCGATAAATGGACAATATTTTTCAAAACATAATGCCAGACGCTTTTTTTTTAGACCCGGTGCAGACCAATTAAATAAAATACATTTAATTAAAAACCCATTTTGGAAAGAATGTTGCATAGCCTGGTCAGAAATACAACAGAATTATTACCCTCAAAAATACCGAAGGCATACTCGATGAGCCAATCTGGTTCAATAAACATATCAAATTAGACTACATAACGGCATGGCATAAAAATAATATAATATATATAAAAAAAATTATTAGATGAAAATGGTGACCTAATGTCACTTGAACAACTCAAATTAAAGTTTAATATTTAAGCAACATTCTTAGATGTATTTAGAGTACATAAAGCAATACCAGTTAAATGGATAAACCAAATCAAAACTAAAGTCACTTTTATTGGTGCTGGTCCATCCATTACACCAGCAATTCACTCGCTATATAATTATAAATGCACCAATAAATGCAATTTTTTTAATATGATCTAAAATATGCTTTTGAATATTCTTATTAGTGTTCAAATCCTGTATGTGTCTACATATTTGATCAGCTATATGTGTAAATGTATGTACTTGTGTCAAATCTGGAATTAAAAAAAGAAAGAAAAAAGAAGAGAATCCAACTCGTCAAAATCACATCGTTTTAGTTTAGTAGGTCAGGAGCAGGGGAAGTCTATACGTGGGTTTCCCCCAATCCTCTTCAACTCATTCCGCTACCCTACCAAACGGTAGCGCGCTTGTGCGTGTTGGTAAATTGTATAGGTAGATACGTGCCAGGCACGTGCGCACGACTGAACTACAAATTTATATATAAATATATTGTTATAGTTTAGTGGTGCGCACTAGCTTGTGCATGCTCACGTGCGTATGCGCGCGCGTTATATATATATATATATATATATATGCTCCAGCGACTATTGTTGTTGTATTTCTCTTCTGGGGCGAAAGAGAAACGTTCATGAGAGCCGGACCGAATTTAAAAGGAACGAAATTAGCGTGCGCAGACCTCCCTCCCGTTCTAAAAAAGAAGAGAGGCGAGCTCGCGGGGTTGGCAAACGAATTACGGCGGCCAGCGACCGATGTCGACGTGATCAAAAAACTCTATATATAAATATAGTATTATAATATATATATATATATATTATATATAATATATATATATTATATATAATATATATTATTATATATATTTTTATATATACTATATAAATATATATATATTAGTATATATATATATATATATTATATATAGCTAATAAATTATTATTATTATTATAGTGCTTATTAGCTCTTGATATATGTGTGTGTGTGTGTGTGTGCCGCTGCGTGCTCCGCGCGTGCTGTGCGTCGCGTGCGTGCCGTGCGTGCGTGCGTGCGTGCGGCGTGCTGCGTGCGTACATGTGTTTTGTATGTGTGTATGCGTGCGTGTGTGTGTGTACGTGCGTGCGTTCCGTGCCCGTGCGTGCGCTGCGTGCGTGTGTGCCGTGTGTGTGTGTGTGTGTGTTGTATCCGCTGCCGCACGTTACGCCTGTGCGGGCTGGAGCCATGGCTCCGGTGTGCCTGCTGAATGAAAATGACACCCGCCCTCGTGTGTGTGTGTATGTGTGTGTGTCGTGTGGTGTGTGGTGTGTGATGCGTGTGTGTATGCTGTGCGTGCCGCGGCGCGCATGTGTATGTGTGTGTGTGTGTGTCGTCGCTGTGGCGTGTGTGTGTGATGGCTCTGCCGTGCGTGCGTGCGTACGTGACGTACATTGTGTGTTATGTATATCGTGCTTTGGCTGTGTGTGATGTCACTGTCTTGTTGCGCGTGTGTTGCTGGCGTTGTGTGTCTGTGTGTGCGCGCGCGCGCGTGTGTGTCACTGTCGTGTGTGTGTCCGTGTCCTGCCTGTCATCGATGTGCGCGATGGCGCGCAGTGTGTGTCACTGTCGTGTGTGTGTCGTGTGTGTGGTGGCGCGCGCCGGTGTGTCACTGTCGTGGTGTGTGCTCGCTGTGTGTCGTCGCGCGCGCTACGCGTCTTGACGCGTTTTCGTGTGTGTTGCGGCCTGTGTTACGTCGTGCTGTGTGTCGTGTGTGTGTGCGCGCCGCGCGCGTGTGTATCGTGTACGTGTCCCTGAGATAAATCAACCTAGTTATATTTACACTTCTTCAGACACCTCATCCATATAGTAAAAAGATAGAGATAGATAGATAATAGGTTTATTGCAAAACTAGTGTTAACAACGTTACAATTAAAATAAATTTTGCAAACAAGATATCATCAGGCAGTATAAAACTGAAATTGATGATATTTACAATAATATATGTCCCATGGTAAGACATAGATATCACTTAAAATGTTGGTTCGTAAAATTATATTACTACAACTAAAAACCATCTTTAGAATATATACTAAATTTAAAATAACGTGATTCTTGGTCAAAAAATAGTTACAATTAAAATGCGACACAATGATAGAATCAAACATATCACATAACCGAAAGTTGCTCAGAGAGTTATTTCAAAGAGACCAAAATGTTTATAAAGGGGCGCAAGCAAAAGACTAATTATCCATGCTATTGTAAAAAATTCAGTGCCTGTTTACACTTAATTTTGTTAATCATCCCGCACATGTACGGAACAGGGCTATTGAAGTACCGGCTGGTACGAGGGACTTTGCAAGCCGGAGTTTACTAGAATTCCGTGTTATGCGGTTAGACACATTTTTTGCTGAAGGAGGGCAAATATCCTGTAATCGTTTACAACTTTTGAACTGATAAGCAACATTTTCACAAAACTGCTCGCAACGAAACGGAAGTCTTTGGATCTGAAGCTGAGATAGTACCTCATCGTACATGTCGTACCTATTCCAATTATTAAAAAAAGTTATTATAAAATACTGAAACCTTCAGGTACGTATCAATAGACGGACTGTGAGAAAGACGGGTCCTAATAAGTTATGCGGTTCACTAGACCGCATGTGCGTTGTCATCGCCGCCCACCTGCGCCCATACATGGCCGTGACCTATACTCTCAGGCCACGCTAAAACGCGCACGAAGCACCTCAGACGAATACGCCAGAGTGCCGTATATCTGTGGTCAAGTAGTATGTATAAGCAGGAAGTAAACAGCGCACACATCAGCCGTAACAAACACAGCGTCTCCGCCATCCCCGCACGAGCAGCCGGATTCACCTTCTCTACGTTTCCGCTGCGTGGCTATATTGCATATAAAGTGCGTGATTGTCTGCGATACTGCGTTAGTTCGCGCTGACGCAAACCCTTTGCTTTCCTCTGATGGTACGCATCAACAACTGCATCATTCTGTCAAAAATTCACATTTTGACCCCACGCATAGCATTTAGCTGCGTGCTGTGACAGGCAGGCCTATACGAACACAACGTGGATACACACTGAATCTCCGCAACATGTCCCGCCGGACAATCGCACCGGACCGTATGTTCATCTAGGACAGAATCTTCTCTATATCTGTCTAATATAACCAAATGGTTTTGTGCGCAAGTCCCGCACCTCCGATCTACCGCGCTGTTATTCGGTAGCGGTGCGGGCAGCGGCCGGTCAATTCATATAATGACTGTAATACCAAATAGGTTCATATAACCGAAAATCAACTAGAGTATGACAGATGCAGAGCGACAGGGATGAGCTGTCGGGACGAGTGGTAAACGTAACTAGCTTGATTTCGCACACGCATACACATGCGCACGCACGCGCACACGCACGCCCGCACTCGCGCGCGTATTATGGCCAAATACACGTTTACCTATAGGTATTCACAATGGGAAATCATTTGACATTGGCGACCATACTTAGCTAAAGATTCCCATGAAACAACTGGAGTTACTTTGAGAATTTGCAATGCTACCGGCCGACGCTACATTGCAAGGCACAACATATATTTTGTTAATTCAAATATTCCTCTATGATTATTTTCGCTTATTCGCGCTTCGCCTATTTCCGCCACACGAATGCACATGAAAGGAGTCAATCAGCCCAGCTAATAGAGCCAGAAGTCTAGTTTCCGATAATGACGATAAATCCCGTTTAGCCTCTCCTAGGAGAGATTTGTATACACATCCGCCAAAAATCTAATTATTTTACCCAGCTCAACGCCGATTGACTGATGTGGGAGTGTAATGCTTATACGGGGACACTGCTATTACCTAGCGTCATGGAATGAATAGTACCGTGGCTGCCGTTAATCTACTAATCGAATAGCACGTGATTTTGAGGAACTGCGCACACTGTGTATTTCGCCATGTGACACTGGCGTAAAGACACGCTGTGGTATATTATAGTAAAATGTAGTTCTGCATGTCATGGAAGATACATCGATGCCTCGCGAATCATGCACGCATGGGCAAAGCCAGGACTCGGTTCCACAGTCGTGGATTAACTCTTAACTTTGAGTTAAAAGTTAACTCAGAATTAAATTCCGTTCCACAGTCGTGGATTAACTTTATCTCTGAGTTAAATATGCCTAACTCGGAGTTAAAAGTTAATCCACGTCTGTGAAACCGGGTCCTGGAGGCTCACGCAACAGTGCCAGCTCCTAGCTCTCAACCCACCCGTGTTAGAAGATATGAAATCAGCAGCATGTAAAGAGCGTCGCTCAGCCGACGCAGCTCGTCGGGTTTGTACTGTGTCCTGTCCACCTGGTGAGCGTTTGCGGTGCCCCATTTGCTGATACGCATGCACACTGGGAGCTGAATCGATCGTCATGGCGACTCGCTGTTTACAGACAGACCGAGGCTGGGCTTGGCTGGTGCTGTTTGCTGCTGTGATAAATCAGATCGTTGGTGTCGGGTTCTCTATCGTGCTCAACGCCTACTACGTTCCGTGGCTTCAGTATTTCGGCGAGGGACGCTTCATGACAGCATGGATTAGCTCCGTCAATATCGGCATCATGTTCTTCGTAGGTGAGCGAGAGGCGAGAGAGAGAGAGAGGCGTTTTGCTAACCGCTAATTCC
>NW_014577097.1:193073-197781 GCF_000485595.1 Priapulus caudatus | reverse complement strand
CAGCCGCACTGCAATAGTCATCGCACGCACAGACATGCGCAGCAAGGTTATAAGGTCCCCGCACACGATGAGATTTGTGCTGAGCACGGAGCGTGACTTTCGTGCTCAGCAGGAATCTCACCGTGTGCGGGGACGAATCTCACCCTGTGAGGGGTTATGAGAGTTTTCGGTCTCGCGAGGCGGCGAGGAAAATATCTGTCGTGTTTGATAATTTTGGTCTCGCGAGGCTGAACTCACTGTTGGCGCATGTACATCGCTGTAACCGTAAGAGTGCAGCCGCCATAGGAAGGACGTCCTAGTATAATTCCAGAGTAACATATAGTGCACTGTAAAGGGCAGGCCCACTAGCAGGTACAGGAAAGACATTTTTTCGCGTGGTACGCGATGGTTGCATCCCTCAAAAATTCACATTTCGACCCCACGCATAAAATTTATCTGTGTGCTGTGACAGGCAAGCCTATACGAACACAACGTGGATACACACTGACTCTCCGCAACATGTCCCGCCGGACAATCGCACCGGACCGTATCTGGATCAAGGACAGAATCTTTTCTATATCTGTCTAATATAACCCGATGGTTTTGTGCGCAAGTCCCGCACTGTCGATCTACCGCGCTGTTATTCGGTATAGCGGTGCGGGCAGCGGCCGATCGATTTTCCTACGCGCACTGCCGTCGCTGGCTATAACACATGTATTACGTTTGTACAGCCAATTCCTCATTGGGGACTTTGATATACCCTTGCGGCATGATGCCATTCCTGTACCTTTACGATAATCGACTCAACTTTTTAGCGACGAAACACAAATAGGTCTTCTCCGGAATTTGCCACAACCTTCTTTTCATTTTTTTTGCCCAAGTAGTTCGTCTCACAGAGCAGGGAATAGCGCGTGCCAGGCGTCCTTGAGAAGTCCCTTTACTTGTATACGCGCGAGACGAAATAAAAACGAAAATAAAATATCCGACCGGTGTTTTCTTCGCATTGCAGGACCCTTGGCCACGGCTCTGACGAGTAGGTTTGGAGTGCAGAGAAGCCTCATTGCCTCGAGCCTGCTCTCTGGGTCGTGTTACGTCATCAGCAGCTACGCTCAAAACATCACAACACTCATCGTGCTGTGCGGCGCCGTGTCAGGTAAACACACCTCTTCGCCCCATCTCCATTTCCATCTCCATCTCCATCTCCATCTCCATCTCCATCTCCATCTCCATCTCCATCTCCATCTCCATCTCCATCTCCATCTCCATCTCCATCTCCATCTCCATCTCCATCTCCATCTCCATCTCCATCTCCATATCAATCTCCATCTCCATCGCCATATCAATCTCCATCTCCATCTCCATCTGTCAGGTAAACACACCTCTTCGCTCTATCTCCTTCTCCATCTCCATCTCAATCTCCATCTGTCAGGAACACACCTCTTCGCTCCACCTTAACCTACAAATGCAGTTTCTGGTAGGCACGCGCTGCATCCGATGATGTTATTTGGTCAGTTAATTATAGTTACCTGGTTAATCGGACACTAAGACGCTGATCGTGTTCGACGGTGGTGCGTCAGGTAAAATGCACCTATACGATATGATCAGGAGCGCACAAAACATTGCTTGTGTGTGTCTGCAGTTGATGTTGTCTTGATATGTTCCACATGTGGATGTACGATGGTGTATATTCATGTTTTCATATGTTGCCATGCGATGCTCCTGGTGCTAGTAAGTAGGTAACTAGGCTAACTAATAAAGGAAATAGGCTAACTTCCTCAAACGCCTCAACTTTAATTCAGCAACGTGTGGCGGCAGGATTTGAATCAGCAGTACAGAGATTATTCTTATTCTTGCTTGCTTGCTTATTCTCGTTTTGATACAGGGGCTGGCGTCGGTGTTGGCTATATGGCTGGATACGGTATAATCGGGGAATACTTCGAGAAATGGCGTGGACTGGCGTACGGCATCGCCGCGACTGGCGTCGGAATAGCACCAATGATTCTCGCACCTCTTCAGCAATACCTCATCGACTCGTACACGTGGAGAGGAGCTCTGATCATCAGTGCCGGCGTAGTGCTGAACGGCTGCGTGGTTGGAGCCATCATGAGGGACCCGCCGGTGCACCACACCCACCTGCCTGCGCACGAACAACGGCCGCCATGCTGGGACAGCCGCCTCATAAAGGACGCTCCCTTTCTTCTCCTGTGCGTCTCGAACACGCTCTGCGGCCTGGGGCTGAGCCCCGGAGTCGTGCTGTTCTACGACCACCTGGAGAATCAGGGTTTAACCCAGGACGCCGCCTCGTGGGCGTTCATGATCTGGGGAATTCTGAACGTCTGCGGACGCCTGGCGGCCGCCTTCATCATTCAGACGCAGCTGCTGCAGTTCAGCGGCGTACACGTCTACTACGTGTCGCAGACGCTCACAGGAATCTTCTCGGCGTTGCTGGGCATACCTGGCCAGTCGTACCTCTACTACAACACGATGGCGGGCTTCTACGCCTGCTGCTATGGAATGCTGATGGCCGCCTGGCCGATGACGTGTGTGGAAATGTTCGGACAGAATCGACTCATGACTGCGATGGGCTGGTTTCAGGAAAGCGCCGGCGTAGGATATATCGTCGGCGCTCCTTTAGGAGGTGTGTGTGTGTGCGTGTGCGTGTGCGTGTGCGTGTGCGTGTGCGTGTGCGTGGGCGTGGGCGTGGGCGTGGGCGTGGGCGTGTGCGTGCGCGTGCGCGTGCGCCTGTGCGTTTGTGTGTGTGCGTATGAGTGTGTGCGTGCGTGTGTACGTGCGTGCGCGCGCGTGTGTGTGTGTGTGTGTGTGTGTGTGTGTGTGTGTGCGTGCGTGCGTGCGTGCGTGCGTGCGTGCGTGCGTGTATGTGTGCGAGCGCACGCGTGTGTGTATAACCCGCGCGCGAGTGCATTATTAGTGCATCAGGTTAGACCTATTGTCATCTCACATTGTCAAAACTGAGTGCGTATGCGCAATAGCTAAGTTACACCATCATACCCGAGCCACACACACGACGTACTGTCGAACCCAATCGCTCCCAAATTGTTCTAGAATTGCTTCAAAATCGCACGTGTGCGCACACGCGGTGACACGTCGACCGATCGCTTGCGGTTGCTGGTTGCAGCGACGAGCAACTATAGATCATCGCGTTGATTTTACATAAATCAACCGAGAATGAACTTGACGCGAGTTTGCTGGAATACTTTTATACTATAGTAAGCGCAAGCAATGCATACGGGGCTTACAGCGTCTTCTGCAACGTTTTGCTCTCTAAGGTTACATCGCAGACGCATTCGGCTCTACTGCCCTTGCATACTACGGCGGAGGCTTGTGTCTTGCCGTCGGCGGACTCGTCGTAGTTCCGCTGCCATATCTGCGCAGTCACGGCGTCAAGGTCGAAGCAGCGCCAAATCATCTCGCTAATGATTACAGCAAGATAGCTCCAGGCATTGAACTAATGGTATATACCGATGGCGTAACGCGGTTACGCCAAGGACCACACCTTTGTCACGCTGTCACACCACCTGCATCCTACCTACTGCGTCCCTACATCTTATCCCTACATGCATCCTCCCGATGATTGACTTGTCGATCTGATCGTAATCCTTTCTCTTATTTGTGTATTTTTCTACCGGAGTATACGTCAACTAGTGTTATGTATCGAGTCGAGAGTGGAGATAAAACGGTTGTTAGGTATAACCAAATATATAAAAGATTATCTATGTTTGTCATGTTGGTAACGTTTTATAGCGCAACGAGCACAACCCCTGTGTTCATGTGTCCTTGGTGTATCCTGTAGTATATGGCCGCGCGATATTTATAGTATACGATACCGTATCTAAGTTTAGATGACGTCTGATATATTTTTGTCGGCCGTAAAAGTAGCGGATTTTATGACAGCGATGGATAATTTGAGTTCTAAGACACGACTTCCTGTACATATGATCATGAATCATAAATATATTTTGTGTTATATAAGGTTTATGGACTCCCGATAGTATATATACTACCAGTTCCGTTCATCGTTAATTTATGTGTTTCAGGAACAGTCCGTGGCATGCTGAGCTCTGATGCCGCCATGCCAGAGGTGTGACGGATAAACATCAGTAATTTCAAGGTCACTTTCGAAATCGACATCTATATCTAGCTACTACAAGACGCAGCCTTGTAAACAAGCATGGAATTTGCTGCCAGCTAACTCCTTAATCCCAGCTGACAGCACGGATGCACACTATTCTGTGAACGCGCGTAGAGTGAAAAGTGAAAGCGCGCAGTCGGCGCCGCTTACCGGGGAAAATTCCCTAACCCGAGACGGCGGAGATCGGGCAGAGGGTATTGTAGTAAGGGAGGGCGGGGATTGGGAATGGCAGGGGACGGGAGGGAAGGGAGTATAGTAAGAGAGGGAAGGGCAGGGAATGTGATAGTGAAAGGAACGGCAGGGGTATTGTAGTAAGGGAGGGGCGGGAATGGGGAATGGCAGGGGACGGGAGGGAAGGGAGTATAATATATATGTAATAGTGTATAGTGTATATAATATATGTGATAGTGAAAGGAGAAGGGGTGGTGTTGTAGGGGATGGAAATGGGGTGTGTCTGTTGTAGGGGAGGGGTATGGTAGGGAAGGGTCAGGTGACGAGGTGTGGTAGGGGAGGGAAGGGTCAGGCGAGGAGGTGTGGTAGGGGAGGAGCGGGGGGGGGGGATAGTGGTTGGTAGGAGAG
>NW_014577097.1:190581-192767 GCF_000485595.1 Priapulus caudatus | reverse complement strand
GTGAAATCGCTACGTTTGCGGGAACGTGCAACTGCAACCCATAGCGATTCTGGTCGCTTGCGACAAGTTGCAAGAAATCAAACTTGATTTTGAGCGACTCGTCGCTCCCAATCGCTCCCAAATTGTTCTAGAATTGCTTCGAAATCGCACGTGTGCGCACACGCGGTGACACGTCGACCGATCGCTTGCGGTTGCTGGTTGCAGCGACGAGCAACTTATAGATCAGCGCGTTAATTTTACATAAATCAACCGAGAATAAACTTGACGCGAGTTTGCTGGAATACTTTTATACTAGTAAGCGCAAGCAATGCATACGGGGCTTACAGCGTCTTCTGCGACGTTTTGCTCTCTAAGGTTACATCGCAGACGCATTCGGCTCTACTGCCCTTGCATACTACGGAGGAGGCTTGTGTCTTGCCGTCGGCGGACTCGTCGTAGTTCCGCTGCCATATCTGCGCAGTCACGGCGTCAAGGTCGAAGCAGCGCCAAATCATCTCGCTAATGATTACAGCAAGATAGCTCCAGGCATTGAACTAATGGTATATATACCGATGGCGTAACGCGGTTACGCCAAGGACCACACCTTTGTCACGCTGTCACACCACCTGCATCCTACCTACTGCGTCCCTACATCTGATCCCTACATGCATCCTCCCGATGATTGACTTGTCGATCTGATCGTAATCCTTTCGCTTATTTGTGTATTTTTCTACCGGAGTATACGTCAACTAGTGTTATCAAGAGTAGATAAATAACTATTATATTATGTTATTTATCTACTCTTGGTGTTATGTATGAGTCGAGAGTGGAGATAAAACGGATGTTAGGTATAACCAAAGATATAAAAGAGTATCTATGTTTGTCATGTTGGTAACGTTTTATAGCGCAATGAGCACAACCCCTGTGTTCATGTGTCCTTGGTGTATCCTGTAGTATATGGCCGCGCGATATTTATAGTATACGATACCGTATCTAAGTTTAGATGACGTCTGATATATTTTTGTCGGCCGTAAAAGTAGCGGATTTTATGACAGCGATGGATAATTTGAGTTCTAAGACACGACTTCCTGTACATATGATCATGAATCATAAATATATTTTGTGTTATATAAGGTTTATGGACTCCCGATAGTATATATACTACCAGTTCCGTTCATCGCTAATTTATGTGTTTCAGGAACAGTCCGTGGCATGCTGAGCTCTGATGCCGCCATGCTAGAGGTGTGACGGATAAACATCAGTAATTTCAAGGTCACTTTCGAAACCGACATCTATATTTAGCTACTACAAGACGCAGCCTTGTAAACAAGCATGGAATTTGCTGCCAGCTAACTCCTTAATCCCAGCTGACAGCACGGATGCACACTATTCTGTGAACGCGCGTAGAGTGAAAAGTGAAAGCGCGCAGTCAGCGCCGGTTAGGACGCATCGTGTAAATAGGCCTTAATTACCGGGGAAAAGTCCCTAACCCGAGACGGCGGAGATCGGGCAGAGGGTAATGTAGTAAGGGAGGGGCGGGGATGGGGAATGGCAGGGAACGGGAGGGAAGGGAGTATAGTAAGAGAGGGAAGGGCAGGGATTGTGATAGTGAAAGGAACGGGAGGGGTATTGTAGTAATTAAGGGAGCGGCGGGGATGGGGAATGGCAGGGGACGGGAAGGAAGGGAGTATAATATATATGTAATAGTGTATAGTGTATATAATATATGTGATAGTGAAAGGAGAAGGGGTGGTGTTGTAGGGGATGGAAATGGGGTGTGTCTGTGGTAGGGGAGGGGTATGGTAGGGAAGGGTCAGGTGACGAGGTGTGGTAGGGGAGGGAAGGGTCAGGCGAGGAGGTGTGGTAGGGGAGGAGCGGGGGGGAGGATATGGTTGGTAGGAGAGGAGAGGGAGGTCTGGTAGGGGAGGGGCGGGGCGGGGGACGGTGTGGTAGGGGAGGAGAGGGTAGGAGGAGGCACGGTGGGGGAAGCCGGGATACACGTCACGATCTTGCATCGCCATTCTGTCGCCTGAGATACGCCGGCAGAACCTTGATGTATGTATGACCCACGACAATCGCTCACTCTAGACGATAATCTTTCAATCGACGTCCGAACCAGTCATCCAAGCTAGCTCTTATATGCTTATAATATGGATATTGGCGGTTGCCGGACTATCAAAACCTGTGATAGTGACTATATAACTGAC
>NW_014577097.1:186731-190571 GCF_000485595.1 Priapulus caudatus | reverse complement strand
CGTGTGCGTGTGCGTGTGCGTGTGCGTGTGCGTGTGCGTGTGCGTGTGCGTGTGCGTGCGCGTGGGCGTGGGTGTGGGCATGCGCGTGTGCGTTTTTGTGTGTGCGTGTGTGTGCGTGTGAGTGTGTGCGTGCGCGCGCGTGTGTGTGTGTATGTGTACGTGCGTGCGCGCGCGCACGCGCGTGTGTGTGTGTGCGTGCGTGCGTGCGTGCGTGCGTCCGTGCGTGTATGTGTGCGAGCGCACGCGTGTGTGTATAACCCGCGCGCGAGTGCATTATTAGTGCATCAGGTTAGACCTATTGTCATCTCACAGCAAAACTGAGTGCGTATGCGCAATAGCTAAGTTACACCATCATACCCGAGCCACACACTCGACGTACTGTCGAACCCAATCGCTCCCAAATTGTTCTAGAATTGCTTCGAAATCGCACGTGTGCGCACACGCGGTGACACGTCGACCGATCGCTTGCGGTTGCTGGTTGCAGCGACGAGCAACTTATAGATCAGCGCGTTAATTTTACATAAATCAACCGAGAATAAACTTGACGCGAGTTTGCTGGAATACTTTTATACTAGTAAGCGCAAGCAATGCATACGGGGCTTACAGCGTCTTCTGCGACGTTTTGCTCTCTAAGGTTACATCGCAGACGCATTCGGCTCTACTGCCCTTGCATACTACGGAGGAGGCTTGTGTCTTGCCGTCGGCGGACTCGTCGTAGTTCCGCTGCCATATCTGCGCAGTCACGGCGTCAAGGTCGAAGCAGCGCCAAATCATCTCGCTAATGATTACAGCAAGATAGCTCCAGGCATTGAACTAATGGTATATATACCGATGGCGTAACGCGGTTACGCCAAGGACCACACCTTTGTCACGCTGTCACACCACCTGCATCCTACCTACTGCGTCCCTACATCTGATCCCTCCTACATGCACCCTCCCGATGATTGACTTGTCGATCTGATCGTAATCCTTTCGCTTATTTGTGTATTTTTCTACCGGAGTATACGTCAACTAGTGTTATCAAGAGTAGATAAATAACTATTATATTATGTTATTTATCTACTCTTGGTGTTATGTATG
Organism: Priapulus caudatus; assembly: GCF_000485595.1. Classification (NCBI taxonomy): domain Eukaryota; kingdom Metazoa; phylum Priapulida; class Priapulimorpha; order Priapulimorphida; family Priapulidae; genus Priapulus; species Priapulus caudatus. The sequence continues at coordinate 189,491 of NW_014577097.1, read as the reverse complement.
AGTCGAGAGTGGAGATAAAACGGATGTTAGGTATAACCAAAGATATAAAAGAGTATCTATGTTTGTCATGTTGGTAACGTTTTATAGCGCAATGAGCACAACCCCTGTGTTCATGTGTCCTTGGTGTATCCTGTAGTATATGGCCGCGCGATATTTATAGTATACGATACCGTATCTAAGTTTAGATGACGTCTGATATATTTTTGTCGGCCGTAAAAGTAGCGGATTTTATGACAGCGATGGATATATTTTGTGTTATATAAGGTTTATGGACTCCCGATAGTATATATACTACCAGTTCCGTTCATCGTTATTTTATGTGTTTCAGGAACAGTCCGTGGCATGCTGAGCTCTGATGCCGCCATGCTAGAGGTGTGACGGATAAACATCAGTAATTTCAAGGTCACTTTCGAAACCGACATCTATATTTAGCTACTACAAGACGCAGGCTTGTAAACAAGCATGGAAATTGCTGCCAGCTAACTCCTTAATCCCAGCTGACAGCACGGATGCACACTATTCTGTGAACGCGCGTAGAGTGGAAAGTGAAAGCGCGCAGTCAGCGCCGGTTACCGGGAAAAATTCCCTAACCCGAGACGGCGGAGATCGGGCAGAGGGTAATGTAGTAAGGGAGGGGCGGGGATGGGGAATGGCAGGGAACGGGAGGGAAGGGAGTATAGTAAGTAGGGGAGGAGAAGGTAGGAGGAGGGGCGGGGCGGGGGACCGTGTGGTAGGGGAGGAGAGGGCAGGAGGAGGGGCGGGGCGGGGGACGGTGTGGTAGGGGAGGAGAGGGTAGGAGGAGGGGCGGGCGGGGGACGGTGTGGTAGGGGAGGAGAGGGTAGGAGGAGGCACGGTGGGGGAAGCCGGGATACACGTCACGATCTTGCATCGCCATTCTGTCGCCTGAGATACGCCGGCAGAACCTTGATGTATGTATGACCCACGACAATCGCTCACTCTAGACGATAATCTTTCAATCGACGTCCGAACCAGTCATCCAAACTAGCTCTTATATGCTTATAATAATTATGGATATTGGCGGTTGCCGGACTATCAAAACTTGTGATAGTGACTATATATATAGGAATATATAGTATATAGTATATATATATATATATATAACAATATATATATATATATATATATATATAATTTCACGTTATAATCTCGTTGCTGCTCCTGGTGATGCTTTACCTTCGCCCTCATGCACCGGCTACGAATGATCGTTGACAATGGGAAGTAATATGAGAATGAGTTACGCGGAGGGAGTAGGTACCATGTACGTATCATATATATTTTTGTACCATTTAAATGGAAACGCATTCCGCTCAGACAGTCTGTGATAGACGATGTAGTGTTCTAGATGTATTCGCGCGTGGCATATATACGCGGTATAGGCTTTATCAGTCGACATGTCACACGTCACACGGTGTGACGTCAGACGGACGAGCCGTGCATCAAGGTTGTAATAGGTTAGAGCTCTGTAATAGGCTTTCTCTCTCTCTCTCTCTCTCGCTCTCTCTCTCTCTCTCTTTCTCTGATGAGCTTTCATTAGCAGCAGGATTGTAAATGATAAATGTGTGCGTGCTTGTATATATATATATGGAATCAAGAGAACGTTAACGTGGATACCAAGAGTGGATAAAATAGTTTGTTTTTTTGTTTATATTTAGTTTTTGTTTATGTTTCGATGGCAGCTAAGTCGCTGGCTTCGCGATACTTTTCACTGCAATAAGGATGCGCGTACAAATTCCCGCAATTAATGCTCCCGTACGGAGCCTGCATATTGTGCAGTTTTGTCTCTACGAATATACAATCATGGGGGCGCACCTGTGGAAATTCTGAGAAATAAAGGAATATTGTCGTATTGCGCCGTTGAATAATCGAAAATATACTGAGTATTCAACGAGTTCAGACATACGCTGCGAATGGAAGAGCCGAGTTACTGCTGTCAAACCATCGTGTCGTTGGATATAAACGCCGTTCTTCGAAAACGTTGCAACAGTAGTGCTTATAGTCATAGAGAATTATGCGCCGCCTTGGGTCCCCATATTGTAGCATAGGTTAGAGGGCTCCTGTCTTAATACTGAGCTTGGCTATATGTTAACGTGTTGGGGTTTTATATACTTACCGCTGCAGCGAATGTATGTGAGCAACTTGCAGAAACCTTATTGTTTTGGCATGGAATCCCGCATATATGATATCAGACATGCGCAGTATCCGTCGCTTACACAATATATCTATCGTGTAATCCTTGTATATAAATTCGGGTAAATTACAAGATATATATTTTCATCTTTAACAGAATCACAACCAGTTCACAGTCAATGGAAGAAATATGATCTACGTTGTAGTTTCAGCGACTGGCTTCTCTTCGATTAGAACGGACATTGCGCTAGGTTCTCCGTTGGGCAGAGCTTGCAATTGGTTCCTGGAACAAAGTATAATAATTTTACACTTGACCATTGGCGAACTCAAATTATCATTTCCCATCATGCGCATAATATTACGTCGTGCGATTTAACGATTCCTATACAATAATTTCGCCAATATAATTTTAACATCGCGTTTATTCTCAATTTTGTGCACGTGTGTGCGAATGAGTACATGCGTGCGTTCGTGTGTGTGTGTGTGTGAGTGGCAGGCGACAGATATCCACATCCAAGTGTGGCCTTAAGCCACCGGGGGGCTAGGAGCCCCGCTGGCGCAATAATACATTGTGCAAGTGATGCAGCCTACTTTTCTTTGCTGGAGACGGTA
>NW_014577097.1:179467-181721 GCF_000485595.1 Priapulus caudatus | reverse complement strand
GTGTGTGTGTGTGTGTGTGTGTGTGTGTGTGTGTGTGTGTGTGTGTGTGTGTGTGTGTGTGTGTGTGTGTGTATGTGTGTGTGTGTGTGTGTGTGTGTGTGTACGGAGAGAGAGACAGAGGAGGTGAGAAGAGAAGAAAAGATAAAGAGCAAAGAGAAACGAGAAAAGGGGGAGAGAAAAAGAGTTGAGAGACGGGAAAAGGAAGAGATGAGGAGAATCACTTAATTACGCAGAGACTTACCTACGAGATATAACATGCCCGTATTTACGGAACCAACCCATGCCGTCACCGATCTGTTCGCGCCAAACGCGTTCATCCATGAGACGTAGTAGGCGCTGAGCACGAACGAGAATCCAAGCGTGAGAATCTGATTTAGCATAGCAGCAAACAGCACCAGCCAAGCCCAACCCTGGTCTGTCTGAAAGCGTCGAGTCGCCATGACGATCGATGTGTGGTGTGAGCGAATCTATAGTACAGCGAAAGCTCACTCCTCACTGGGTGGACACAGTGCAAGCCGACGCGCTATGCCGGCCGGTTAGACTGGTGAAGCATCGCCGAGGAGCTATATGCTGCTCCAATCTATCGCGGGCGAGTCGGAACTACGGCCGCACGCCGACGGCTCCAAGTAGTGGCTCGCACATAGCATCGTCTTTCTGTTTGCCATGCGTGTACGCGGCCCGTCGCAGATACGCGCCAGCCAAACTCGGTCAAGGTCGACAAAAATGCTCGCAGCTTTTGGCTTTGCGGTAAAGAGTCCCACGCAGATTAGCTCTAGTAGGCCCGTGTACTGCGGCAACTGTACGCGGGCTATAGTACTAGAGCTACATGCAGCTATATACCTTGCACCTGTGACAATTTCTATGCATCACGCTTTACCCGTTGACACGGCTATCGCAGCTACCTGATCACCTCACAGCCTCCGACGGCATCCAATTGTAGACGTATAGTAGTGGGAGACCTAGAATCTAATGAAGGCGATCGATAAGTACGAGGGATGAGTAAAAGTGAAACAAATATAATATGATGCTGGCTGTGTGCTAATAACGCCGTTGCAGCACAGGCGGTGGTGGTCGCATAGCCAACAGCACACGCACACGCGCCCGCACACACACGTGTACACTCTCTCTTTCTCTCTTTCTTTCTTTCTTTCTTTCTTTCTTTCTTTCTTTCTTTCTTACCACCACATGACGTGCACTCGCGCGTGGCCCTAATTTCAATCTACACTTATTCGGAAAGCAGACATTAGATGAAGGCAATTTAATTCGTACACATTCGATATCAACCGAAAGATATGCGGAGATATGAGGGGTGAAAGTCGGCATCACGATTACCGCAATCGTCACATGCGTATCATAATTATTGTAAGCGGGCAAATCCCACACGCCACGGAAAGCGATGGCGATGCGGGGAAACGCAATCTTGGCGCCGCAGTGTCGGAAGAGATGTCACAACAGGCTGTATGTAGTAGAACTTTTCTTTCGGTAGTGCACTGAGACTTTATGTATTGCATTAGAGGTTTAGTAAAACCCTAGTGAACGTTCTTGTCTTGTCTTATGTCTCTATCAGTCCATTACAGACCTTCTACTACGGTAGTGCAAATCGCACGCCTACAATATGATTCATTCTTCACTGTCATATGGGACTAGTGGTGGCTAAGAGGTTGCTATTTTGCTGCGCATTATTATTCGCTTCGCCCTATATGCTACACAAATTAAACTGCCGATTGCCATAAAACATATGCCATATGACGGGATGTCATATGCCTGAGATGCCATGCGCCAGCTGCTGGTCCATAAAAAATGTAAAGGATGTAAAGGATGTAAAGGATCTAAAGGATGTAAAATATATAGATTTCCGCGCAAATCCGAAACGAGAAAAACGGTGGTGCATGAACAAAGGAATTAAGACGTGATGGATATTGCGCGCGTGCGCGCGTGTGCGCGAACACGCATGCGTACATGCATACATGCCTATGGTGAAGAGACAGTTATCATATTAATGTTAATAGGGCATATATAGTCGTGTTATGTTTACCAGCACGCAGCTCCTAATTCTACGCGGTACAGTACGTTGTCAGGCAGCTATATATCCACCAGGAGTAGATAATAGGGAATTCCCTATTATCTACTCCTGATATTCACCCTAAAGCCCGCCGCACACGGTGGACTATATCTGCTGAGCCAACGGCCTCAAGAGGCCGTTGGCTCAGCAGATAGCTCAGCGTGTGCGCGCAGATTCTGCACGATTTTTGGC
>NW_014577097.1:176726-179457 GCF_000485595.1 Priapulus caudatus | reverse complement strand
ACTATCTGCTGAGCCAACGGCCTCTTGAGGCCGTTGGCTCAGCAGATAGTTCACCATGTGCGGCGGGCTTTATCTTACGAATTGACTGTGTGATACGAATAAATGTCGCAGATGTGCTGACGTCATCTACTCTCGTACGATGCTAGCTAGCGACAGTTTTTTGTACAGTTTTAGCGTTCTCAGTAAAATATACGTTTCATCAAAATTTCAGGGTGAGATGATTCCAGTGCTGTAGTTGTGGGGGGTTGCGTGTTATTAAACCTCTGAGACCCAAAGAAAAAGAAACTCTCAAATTCACAAAATTGCACTTTCAAAAGAAATTTCAATTTCCTCCAAAACGGCCATCATAAAGGTTCTAAATTGCTAAAGTCCAAGAGCTTCCAAGGGCTCCGCCTCCTGGACTCGGGCAAGGGCTCTCCCCCTGCACCCCGCCAGGGGCCCTAAGGCGGGCCCCTGGACCCCCACCCGTTAAGGGTTTCGCATACGCTACGCACAAACATTCTTCGTATACTTTATGATGGAAGTAACAGCGAAATCATCCCCCACAACTGAGGACCTGTCTACGCCACTGGATATAGAAGTGAGTTTGTATTTGTTTGGGCAGAACAGGATCAAGTGATCCTGATCAGACGGATTCGTCCCCCGGGGGTGGGAGTCACTCCCATACTAAAGTGGTACGCATGCTCGTCAGAGAAAACGTCGACAAAGGGTCGGATTTTGACCCTGTAGCCTCGACAACGTCTTTAGAAAAATGGGTACTTTTTCAGATTAACATTCGACGTTTACGGTCGCTTTTTCGCCCACTTTTTCGCCGGGTTTTCGTCATTCGATTCGCCCATTTATTTCCGTGTTTAGTACTGTTTACATTCTCAAAAGGATTCTCCCCGGGTTTTCTAGTCTCAAGGTCAGACTTTGATGGGCGTATGAGACCTATTGAATGAAAAAATTGTCATTACACAATTAACATGATTAAGGGACCAATTTATTGTGCTACGCCATTTAGGGGTCCGTTTTAGTGTCTTGCACCATGGGTAAGATAAATTTTTACATTATCTTACGTCAATAAGGCGTGAAATTTGCTGCCGCTGAATACGCCATTTAGGGTCCAATTTTGACATGCTTTGACGAGCATGCGTACCACTTTAGTATTGGAGTGACACCCCGGGCTCGGCCCGGGCTTCGTCCCAAACAAACGCACCCTGAATGCGCTGTGTTTATTATTACGATAATAGTTGCGTGGGTTCGTTCCTAGGCGGCGCCTTCAACACGATCGCCCCTTATCGGCATTCTACGCATGAGAGAGATGATGCGCACGTACGTGTCTAACAATGACACTAGTCTGAAAGAATACCGAACGAATTCAAACGCACTACTCAGATCGCGTGTGTGCGAACCAGAAAGGAAAAAACAAACCGAGGAAGTGTACGCATGAGTGCGTGTGTATGTGCATGTGTGGCGTGTATAAATAAATAAATAAATAAATAAATATATATATATATATATATATAAATATATATATATACGTGCGTGCGTGCGTGCGTGCGCGCGTGCGCGCGTGTGTGTGTCGTGTGTGTGTAGTCTCGGTGTGTGTGTGTGTCAGATGTGTGTGTGTTCGGGGGGCGATGTGTGTCGTTGAATGGTGGCCCTGTGTCGCTGGTCGTGTGTGCCTGTGTAGGATGTGTTTGTGTGTGTGTGTGTTGGTGTGTGTGTGTGTGTGTGTGTGCTGTGCGCTTTGTGTGTGGTGTGTTGGTTTGTGTGCGCTGCTCTCAATACTCTCGCCTTTCACTAAATTACACTAGATATAATGTATCTCGCCTCGCTTCTATTTGCTCTTCGATATTTGGATTTCTGGGTCGGTGGGCGCGTGCTCTCCTCCTTTTCTGTCTCTCGTTGTTCCTTTGCCTCTCAGGTGCGCTTGCTCGCGCTTAGAATACATATTACTCGGTGAGCCCAAGAGCTGGCTTTCCTGCTGTGGTGCGCACGCACAGAACAAACAGCTGGCGCGGTCTATATACAAAGGCGTCTGAATGCGTCCGGGCCGCGCGATTCCCATATAAGCTCTTCTCTCAGTTACATTGCTCGGGTTACAGAGCCCTTCGCCTTGCACCAACAGCTGAGCGACGCGAGAACGACAACCTTCAGTCTGGTGACAGGTTCAAAAACATACGGCAAATTGAGTGTCAGCTCGAGAGCGGCGCGGCATGTCAATGCGGAACTTTCGTAAAGACAGCGGCTGGGCATGGTTGGGTGTTATGCTGCGTGGAACTGTCGTTCAGTCAAATCACAACGCTGGCTGCGTCTCTGTTTAGCCTCAGTGGCCTATTACGCATCACTGGTTGGAAAGCTCGGCTGTTTTTTGTTACGAGGGCCAAGTCCGGTGACGGGACTGGGACCGTGGGTTCGATTAATACGGGATGGTTCACTTTACAGGTGAGTATGGATATTATGGGCTGTTTTACTGTTGGTGTACTTACTCACTTAGGTGCATACACAAGATATACCACATTACGGTGGCACATACGAACAAAGCTGTACGCACCGCCGCACTCATTGCCATGCATGTTGACGCGCGGTGTACATTATATCAACGGGAAAGTAAACTTTGTAGTTTTATAGATCTTTTAAGCACTGAACACAAACGATAAAAACAACATTTAAAATATATCCAACATACTGACTATATGTTTTGAAATTACTCAAAGGCAGTATAAAGAAATACAGCTTATGTGCT
>NW_014577097.1:174472-175919 GCF_000485595.1 Priapulus caudatus | reverse complement strand
GTAGTAGTGTAGTGTGTGTGTAGTGTGTAGTAGTGTGTGTAGTCGTAGTGTGTAGTGTAGTGTAGTAGTGTAGTGTGTGTGTAGTGTGTAGTGTGTGTAGTGTGTGTGTGTGTGTGTGTGTGTGTGTGTGTGTGTGTGTGTGTGTGTGTGTGTGTGTGTGTGTGTGTGTGTGTGTGTGTGTGTGTGTGTGTGTGTGTGTGTGTGTGTGTGTGTGTGTGTGTTGTTTGTGTGCGGCTCTCTCTATCTCTCGCCTTCACTAAATAACTAAATATAAATTATCTCGCTCGCTCTATTGCTCTTCATATTGATTTCTGCCCCGCTCTCCCTCCCTTTCTGTCTCTCGTTTTCCTTTCCTCTCAGCCTCTCCCTAAATACATATATCGACCCAAAGTGCTGCGTTCCTGCTGTTGCGCACGCACAGAAACAAACAGCTGGCCGTCTATATACAAGGGTCTAAGGTCCTGGGCGCATTCCCCCATGATAAGCTCTTCTCGCAGTTACATTGCTCGGGGTTACAGGCCCTTCGCCTTGCACAACAGCTGAGCGACGCGAGAACGACAACCTTTAGTCTGGTGACAGGTTCAAAACATACGGCAAATTGAGTGTCAGCTCAGAAGCGGCGCGATGTCAGTGCGGAACTTTCGTAAAGACAGCGGCTGGGCATGGTTGGTGTTATGTGCTGCTGTCGTCAGTCAAATCACAACGCTGGGCGTCTCGTTTAGCCTCAGTGCCTATTACGTCCACTGGTTGGAAAGCTTCGGCGAGGGCAAGTCGGTGACGGCATGGGTGGGTTCGATTAATACGGGGATGGTTCACTTTACAGGTGAGTATGCTATTATGGCTGTTTACTGTTGTGTACTACTCACTTATGCTCATACAAAGATACACATGTACGTGCACAATACGAACAAACGTACGCACGCCCGCACTCACGCACGCATGCGACGCGTGTACATTATATCAAGGGAAATAAACTTTGTAGTTTTATAGATCGTTACCTGAACACAACAATCCAACAATAAAATATCCAACATATGCTAAATATTACAAAGCATATAAGATATACAGCTTATGTGCTCTTGATAATATCTCTCATTATCCTCCCACTGGTCACTTCCTCCCTTCCCAGGGGCGAATCCAGGGCTGAAGCTAGACAGTATTTTTCCAGATTTTAAGGGCACATATCCCCCAAAAAGGGCACACCACCCCACAGTGGGCGCCGTTAGGCGCGGAAGCACATGGCGGGGGGTCTGGGGGCCTCCCCCATGAAATTTCAAGGGTCCCTGGGCACAAAAATGAACACCATTTGAGCACACATTTAGTCAAGCAGCAATAGCTAAAACCATATGGAATTTTATTTCTGCTTTATTTTGCCTGCGCTTTGCATACCAGCTATTAATGCAAAATGATTCAAGCACTTCCCTTTTTTTCAGATATCAAAGCTAGT
>NW_014577097.1:169664-174462 GCF_000485595.1 Priapulus caudatus | reverse complement strand
ATTGACAGAATTGAGTTTTGTGTTCACAAAATTGAGTTTTGTGGGACAGGATTGACAGAATTGAGTTTTGTGTTCACAAAACTCATTTTTGTCAAGTTTATAGGTACAAAAATGCCTGTCCCGCATGGCGCCCCGTATGTACCGCGTTGCATCATCTCCGCTACGACGCAGTAACAATTCTCGTCTCCACAATATTTATATCAAACACTCAGTACCGAATCTTCGCCGCCGTTCTGAGACGAATTTCCGTTAAAGAGTCTAAAAAGTTAAAGTCCCAAAAGAAAGCTACTCTTCATGAATACAGACAAACAGTTGTACTTGTTTGCTTACTTGTATCACGTCATCCACAGTTCGTCTTTATCATAGCGCTGATTCCCCGGGCGTCGAACCACCAATAGTAGACTGTATGTGACTCTATCGGTATTCACGTTATAGCCGTATGCTGCCATAGTCGTCTGCTAAATGCGCCAATCCTCGCAAAAAGCAAGTGCACGAATGTTATCGCAAGCCCACACTACGGTATGCCACAGTAATATCAGGAGTCTATCAATAGGAATCTATCTATTGATAGACTCCTGGTAATATCATGGGCTCCTACCGCTACGCTGTCTGATGCATAGGAGAATGCATTGAAAGTCAATGAGATCTCCAGCCTCAACAATTACAGAGGTCCATGTAGTAGCTGAATAACTCGGTTATCTTTACTGACTTTGAGTTTAACTCGGTGAGGGGAGCGACACATGCGAGCCGCATCGGTAGCCGCGACATCCGTTCTCGCTCCCCATCTCGTCCATCTCACCCCTCTACCTACCTATTGCTCAAAATTCTCTCGTCAACCTAACACTATCGGGCTCTTTACGATAGGGGCTTGGTTGCAGTACACGTGGTTTAATACGACATCAAATTTTGCAGTCTGTACGTGGTAAAAGATTGTTACTCAGGGCCAACTAATCTAACTTCACACCATCAGGTTCACAACGAATTATACGTACGACTAGTACAGTGTTCTGGCAACAACATGCTTCTGGTTTTCGTTGAAGGGTACTTCGCTGACGTCCATGGTTCGACCTCCGTCGCATACTATGTTGGCGGCTCTGTGACGATGATCAGCGGTATAATTCTCCTACCGTTGCCGTATTTTTCTCGGAGTATTTCGACAGACGAGAGAAGGCGACAGGCGGTCTCTTCCGAGTTGAAAGCTTCGGCGGGTGGCCAGAGGTATGGGCTTATATACGGTGTACCGTATTTCACGGCGTATAGCACGCTCTGATGCGTTAGATGCACTCACAAATTTAGAAGATAATGTTATAATAACGATTTTACTGCATAGTAGCTCTCTCCACTTAGACAGGTAATCGCCATTAATAAGGCACGCCTTTCGGCGCATACGACGCAGGGCGGCTTTTGGAGACATGTTCTCAGGAAAAACGCATCCCATAAGTCGGGAAATGAGGTGTGCCTTCATGACAGGCCGTCCAAAGACAAGTTCTTAAAGCTATCTTCCCTAGCCTTGCGTAGCACAACCTTACGGTATATCTCTCGACACGTTGAACGGATTTTGCGACATCAGTTGGGATGAATGAAATTCATACGCGTCAAACCATACACACTGCAGCAACTGCATGTGGTATAGCTATACGGCTGTGAAAACAACGTATAGGCCGTATAGAGTTTTAACTTGATGCTTGTTATTGCTTTCAGGAAAACGCCGTTAGCAGAAGAGGACATTGAAATCCTTACTACGTTGTGGAGACAGGACGCGGCCGTCGAAAAAATTTAGATGGTGCCTTGCTGTTAAATTAAACGAGCGTTACCTGAGAGCGGGAATATATAACTGGAATGATGGCATGTGAATTTCATCGCGGAGCTGTCACGTGTATCGGTCGCTACTTGTCGATATAAGACAGATTTCCGTTCTAATTAACATAACTACCCTTGATGTTGACCATTCTAAACTCATACACTGACTCGGGAATAATGTACTGCATTTAAGAATTATATCTTAATTGGGTCGTGATTTCCGGCAATGTCGATGTGATTTTCGGCGATTGCCCCCATTCCACTAGCCTGCCCCACCTGTTAACAATGAAGTGCGATGGACGGCTATTGTTCTTTCGACGGACACACGCACAGATGGACGCACGCACGAACGAACGGACGAACGGACACAGGGACACACGTAAACAGGGACACACAGTCACAGGGACACACGTAAACAGGGACACACAGGCACAGGGACACAGGGACACACAGGCACAAGGACACAGGGGCGGACGGACACAGGGGCGGACGGACACACGAACCCAGAGACACAAAGAGACATGGACACACTGACGCAGGCACGCACAGACATATGACCACACGGGCACATGGACACACAGACACAGGGGACGCACAGGCACAGGGACACGCGGACGTAAGGACACACGGTCAGACAAACACACGAGGAGAGGGAATTAAACTTCTGATCATCGCAGAAGAACGAAATGTGATATCAAAATATTTAAGTGGTCACGGTGAGTGATATATTGACATATCTGCACAGGAATGTCTGTTGTCATGTACGAATGTATATATGAAGGATGAAAGATAGGAACTGGAAAACTATATAATATAACATGTGATTATCGGAAAAGTATTTGCCGCATCTGTTCTTCTTTCGCGCAAATCGTTGTTGATTTAATTTCGCTATCGATGAATTTTAACATGCACAACATAATCCATAATCCATTCCGGATAAGATGTTGCACCATCTATAAGAAAAAATGCGCTGTAGCATCAGTTTCGTCCAGGAGTCTATTGTAGACTCGCTGGTTTCGTCCTAGTGATAACACGTGTATCTGCCGCAATCGGTTTGCCTTTTTTGCTTTTCGCGTACTATGAACCGTGGGACATCATTCGCTAACCTAACGCGCAATAGGTGGCGCCCTTGGAGTGTCTTTCATTGCCGGTCTCGCTATCGTTGGGGAATACTTTGAGAAATGGCGGTCGTTAGCATTCGGATTTGCGGTCACCGGAATCGGAATAGCACCAATCATTCTCGCACCGCTCCAGCAATACCTCATCGACTCGTACACGTGGAGAGGAGCTCTGCTCATCAGTGCCGGCGTGGTACTCAACGGCTGCGTGGTTGGAGCCATCATGAGGGACCCGCCGCCGGTGACGCACAGCCTGCCCGACCCCGCCAGTCGGCGCACATCGGCGGCCGTCAGCGAGCTACGGCATCTGTTCGATGCGACTCTCTTCGGTGACTCGCGATTCCTCCTGCTCTGTCTGTCGAATCTGCTCTGGGCCGTCGGCACAAGTCCCGTGATTATCCTTTTCTTCGATCACCTCGAGGGACAGGGCTTCTCGCCGCAGGCGGCCGCGTTCTCCTTCGGCGTCTGGGGCGTCATGAACATTGGCGGGCGCATCGCCGGTGCCGCCATCTGTCACTACAACTGGGTGCCGCAGTGCAGTCTGCACGTATACTACCTCGCCAACATCGCATCGGGTCTGTTCGCCTTGCTGATGGCGATGCCCGCGCAGACGCACTGGCGCTACGACGCCTTCGTCGGCGCGTACGGCTTTCATTTCGGAGTGATGTTCGCTGTCTGGCCGACGATCGCCGTCGTTATCTTTGGCCAGGTGAAGCTGACGAGCGTGATGGGATGGTTGATAGCGATGGAAGGCGTGGGCTACTTCGTTGGCGCTCCTCTAGGAGGTATATTGCGCTGGCAGTTCCAAGAAATCAGTACAAATAAAAATAATGTATAATTAATCTCATTGCACCACTAATATCTGCGGTAAACAACTCCTCACTGCAAAAGAAAAGCCTAACGTCGGCGGGTATGCTGACACTGTGCACTACGCTGCGTTACTCCCCATACATAATCCATGGATTATGTACGGTCCATATGATACATCCATGGATGGATTCATGGATAGGATGGATCCATATCCATGGGATAATGTATGGGGAGTAACGCAGCGTAGTGCAGAGAGTCAGCATTCGCGCCGACGTTAGGCTTTTCTTTTGCAGTGAGGAGTTGTTTACCGCAGATAGGAGAGTTAATTATTAGTTGTGCAATAAGATTTATTCTATATTGTTTTTATTTTTACTGATTTGTTGGAACTGCTAGTGGTATATTGTGACACCTGTTTACACACTAGCTACTCAATCTCCTCGCCGATGTTACTGACCGCTACAGTATGTATGATAACAGTTAAGCACTCTGCATACCTGCACTATGAATAAAAGCAAGAATTCGTAAACTATTTCGTATGCACATAACGACTTATGTGCTCTTGATAGAGTAACTATGGAGGTTTATGTTTTCTCCCCTCTTGGGAATATTGATGTATATCCCAATTCCAAGACGCATGTTTTATTATGTTCTTACTAGAGGGCAGCTCATATTCGGTACCTGGGATATTGTGCTATTGAACCTTACAATCTGCAAACTTTATCATATGTTCTCGTATACCTTGTATGAATTGGGATTGTGGAGTTTCGCGACCTCTCATGTGTACTTGCTCTTTACATCTCCGTTGTTTTCGATCGAACAGTACCCAAACATAGCCAAACAAAAACAAATCTCTGAGTGGTCCTACAAGGGGTACAGGCTACAGCGCTTTTATTTCTCACAGTATCTCCAACATATATAATGGGACACCATCATACTCTCTCTCCCCCTCTCCCTCTATCACCTCTCTTCCCTGCCTCTTCTTCTCCCCGCACCCTATGCCTCTACCCCTCCATCTCTCTCTCTCTCTCTCTCTCTCTCTCTCTCTCTCTCTCTCTCTCTCTCTCTCTCTC
>NW_014577097.1:159088-163061 GCF_000485595.1 Priapulus caudatus | reverse complement strand
TCTTTTTCTTTTTCTTTTTCTTCTTTCCTTTTTCTTGCGAATGATAGGGGGGGCGACCGCCCCCCCCCTGCCCCCCCTGTGGCGCCGCCCCTGTATTTATATCAAACACTCAGTACCGAATCTTCGCCGCCGTTCTGAGACGGAATTTCCGTTAAAGAGTCTAAAAAGTTAAAGTCCCAAAAGAAAGCTACTCTTCATGAATACAGACAAACAGTTGTACTTGTTTGCTTACTTGTATCACGTCATCCACAGTTCGTCTTTATCATAGCGCTGATTCCCCGGGCGTCGAACCACCAATAGTAGACTGTATGTGACTCTATCGGTATTCACGTTATAGCCGTATGCTGCCATAGTCGTCTGCTAAATGCGCCAATCCTCGCAAAAAGCAAGTGCACGAATGTTATCGCAAGCCCACACTACGGTATGCCACAGTAATATCAGGAGTCTATCAATAGGAGTTTATCTATTGATAGACTCCTGGTAATATCATGGGCTCCTACCGCTACGCTGTCTGATGCATAGGAGAATGCATTGACAGTCAATGAGATCTCCAGCCTCAACAATTACAGAGGTCCATGTAGTAGCTGAATAACTCAGTTATCCTTACTGACTTTGACTTTAACTCGGTGAGGGGAGCGACACATGCGAGCCGCATCGACAGCCGCGACATCCGTTCTCGCTCCCCATCTCATCCATCTCACCCCTCTACCTACCTATTGCTCAAAATTCACTCGTCAACCTAACACTACCAGGCTCTCTACGATAGGGGCTTGGTTGCAGTACACGTGGTTTAATACGACATCAAAGTTTGCAGTCTGTACGTGGTAAAAGATTGTTACTCAGGGCCAACTACGCTAACTTCCCACCATCAGGTTTACAACTAATTATACGTAGTCTACGTACGACTAGTACAGTGTTCTGGCAAACATGCTTCTGGTTTTCGTTGAAGGGTACTTCGCTGACGTCCATGGTTCGACCTCCGTCGCATACTATGTTGGCGGCTCTGTGACGATGATCAGCGGTATAATTCTCCTACCGTTGCCGTATTTTTCTCGGAGTATTTCGACAGACGAGAGAAGGCGACAGGCGGTCTCTTCCGAGTTGAAAGCTTCGGCGGTTGGCCAGAGGTATGGGCTTATATACGGTGTATCGTATTTCACGGCGTATAGAACGCTCTGATGCGTTAGATGCACTCACAAATTTAGAAGATAATGTTATAATAACGATTTTACTGCATAGTAGCTCTCTCCACTTAGACAGGTAATCGCCATTAATAAGGCACGCCTTTCGGCGCATACGACGCAGGGCGGCTTTTGGAGACATGTTCTCAGGAAAAACGCATCCCATAAGTCGGGAAATGAGGTGTGCCTTCATGTACATTCGTACATGACAACAGACATTCCTGTGCAGATATGTCAATATATCACTCACCGTGACCACTTAAATATTTTGATATCACATTTCGTTCTTCTGCGATGATCAGAAGTTTAATTCCCTCTCCTCGTGTGTTTGTCCGACCGTGTGTCCTTACGTCCGCGTGTCCCTGTGCCTGTGCGTCCCCTGTGTCTGTGTGTCCATGTGCCCGTGTGGTCATATGTCTGTGCGTGCCTGCGTCAGTGTGTCCATGTGTCCTTGTGTCTCTGGGTTCGTGTGTCCGGACGCCCCTGTGTCCTTGTGCCTGTGTGTCCCTGTTTACGTGTGTACCCTGTGTCCCTGTGCCTGTGTGCCCCTGTTTACGTGTGTCCCTGTGTCCGTTCGTCCGTTCGTCCGTGCGTGCGTTCATCTGTGCGTGTGTCCGTCGAAAGAACAGTGGCCGTCCATCGTACTTCATTGTTAACAGGTGGGGCAGGCTAGTGGAATGGGGGCAATCGCCGAAAATCACATCGACATTGCCGGAAATCACGACCCAATTAAGATATAATTCTTAAATGCAGTACATTATTCCCGAGTCAGTGTATGAGTTTAGAATGGTCAACATCAAGGGTAGTTATGTTAGTTAGAACGGAAATCTGGCAGTAGTCTTATATCGACAAGTAGCGACCGATATACGCGATGAAATTCACATGCCATCATTCCAGTTATATATTCCTATATATTTCCTTGTTTAATTTAACAGCAAGGCACCATCTAAATTTTTTCGACGGCCGCGTCCTGTCTCCACAACGTAGTGAGGATTTCAATGTCCTCTTCTGCTAACGGCGTTTTCCTGAAAGCAATAACAAGCACCAAGTTGAAACTCTATACGGTCTATACGTTGTTTTCACAGCCGTATAGCTATACCACAGTTGCTGCAGTGTGTATGGTTTGACGCGTATGAATTTCATTCGTCCCAACTGATGTCGCAAAATCCGTTCAACGTGTCGAGAGATATGCCGTAAGGTCGTGCTACGCAAGGCTAGGGAAGATAGCTTTAAGAACTTGTCTTTGGACGTCCTGATATGAAGGATGAAAGATAGGAACTGGAAAACTATATAATATAACATGTGATTATCGGAAAAGTATTTGCCGCATCTGTTCTTCTTTCGCGCAAATCGTTGTTGATTTAATTTCGCTATCGATGAATTTTAACATGCACAACATAATCCATAATCCATTCCGGATAAGATGTTGCACCATCTATAAGAAAAAATGCGCTGTAGCATCAGTTTCGTCCAGGAGTCTATTGTAGACTCGCTGGTTTCGTCCTAGTGATAGCAATTAGCAACACGTGTATCTGCCGCAATCGGTTTGCCTTTTTTGCTTTTCGCGTACTATGAACCGTGGGACATCATTCGCTAACCTAACGCGCAGGGGCGTGTACAGGGGGGGTCCAGGGGGTCCGGACCCCCCCCCCCTGCTCGCGCAGAAAACGCATCTAAGGGGGTCTAATTTAAAAAAATTCCTGGGGGAGGGCCCCCCAGACACCCCTTTCGCGTGCTCGCAAGTTTGGGTTACGGTTAGACCCCCCCCCCCTGGTACAAATCCTGTACACGCCCCTGACGCGCCGATGTAGCTGGCACAAAAAATCAAAACGGAAAGAACAGTACGAAAATCATGCAGCAGCATGGGGAGTAGGCTGGTGATGGGGGACTCCAGTATTACATCGCTGCAAATGCAAGAGTTTGTATTTGAGAGCGCCCCAGCTAAGTACAAAAAGTATAACTATCCCTATCACTAACCTTAACACAAACTATAAAGCGACTCGAGTCGTATATGATAGCATCTAAACACAGATAAATTAATCTATGGTGTATATAACCTTTGGCTTTCAATAACAAACTGAACTGAACTGTTTCTGAACTGAACCCGCGGCGGGTTATCGAGGGATGCTACTGTTGGCGTTCCACTCCTACCCTCACTCACCCTGCAGCCTAGCTAGCAGCTATCTGCTCTCTATATGCCCCCTCCGTGGTCGGAAACCGCGTCCGCTGACGACCTTGGTGGGGCATGCGCGCTCCGTTGCTGGCGGTGCGTGGTTACGGCAGTCACACATCTAGGCCTCGTCGCGGCAGACGATCGATGGGGCCGCTAACGCCGCTAACGCCGTCTCGTGGAGATCTGTTGTGAGTGCATATACACGTACGTGCTGTCGTGTACGGGCAGGTGTGGCGCATATAGAGGTGTGCGTGTTGACGTTGCTGTGTGGCTGATGTGTTTACGTGTGTTTCGGTCGTAGATATATTGATGCGCATGATCATGCAGTAAGGTATGTATAAATGACGTTGATTAGACACTAACACCCTGCTGTGCACGCATGGACCCGCACTTCATTACCGTAACCAAAGAGCTTATAATGATACATGATAATGTATAATTTTAATTTTAATGTATAAGCTTATAATGATATATGATAAAAGAGCTTATAATGCCGTAACTCCAATATATGCCATAACCTCACAGTAATCCTACCTCTACCTATACATAGCCCTTCTCTGCTGCGGAGCGAAGTGCTGCACCATATATAATTAGCGCATATATGCGAAAACACATATCC
>NW_014577097.1:143321-152031 GCF_000485595.1 Priapulus caudatus | reverse complement strand
CAGACAGAGAGCGAGAGGTGTGGGCATGCGCCACCTTCAGGCTTGAACACAGCAGCAGATAACATCTGCAGACCCTTCCTTCGCGATCGAATAACCGCGACTGTCATGCCATCCCTCAGGCGCTGCGATGGGAATCTCCTTCGTCGCCGGCTTCGCAATCGTCGGCGAGTACTTCCACAAGTGGCGCCATCTTGCGTTTGCCGTGACGTCGGTCGGCGTCGGGGTGGCGCCACTGCTGCTCGCGCCGCTGCAGCAGTTGCTCATCAACGCGTACACGTGGCGCGGCGCGATGCTAGTCAGCGCCGGACTCCTGCTTAACGGATGCGTCGTCGGCGCTGTGATGCGAGACCCGCCCCACGCCGCCGCGCCGTCGTCGTCGTCGCCGCCTCCGCGCGGCGTCGCGGCGAGCGTCTGCGACATGGAGCTGTTCCGCGACCCGTGCTTCTACCTGCTGTGCCTGTGTAACTTCCTGCACGGCTTCGGCAACAGTCCCGTGCTCGTGCTATTCTGCGACCACCTCGCGACGCAGGGCTACGGCGCCAACGACGTCGCGTGGCTGTTCAGCCTCTGGGGCGTGATGAACACGATCGGGCGGCCGCTCGCAGGCGCCGTCTGCCAGCTGAAGTCGCTGCGCAACAGCAGCGTTTACTTGTTCTACGCGGCCGTGATGCTGTCGGGCGGCTTTGCACTGCTCATCGGCAGCACGGGTCAGTCGCACGCGTTCTACGTCGCCAGCATCTGCGGCTACGGCTTCTTCTTCGGTGCGACGTTCGGAAACTGGGGCAACGTTATGCTGGACCTGTTCGGCCAGTCGAAGCTCGTCGCGGTCACGGGATGGTCTCTTGTCTCGATGGGCACATCGTACTTCATCGGCGCGCCCGTGGGAGGTAAGCACACGTCCACGCAGCTGATCGGAGCGGCCACCGTTAGCTGTGGTTCGGTATATGCACGGCTTGTGGTAGTTCTAACTATGTAGCCCTTCCCTTCGTGTGACATCATTGTGGCAACATGGTTAGGGCATATTTAGGTGAAGGGCTACATAGGTGGAGTGAGGCTTGTAAGTGCCTACATATTGGTGGGAACATGTTAGTGAACACATGCCCACAACTGCTATGTGTAGCAAATACCAATTTTCACCCACTTGCTACTGACCTATTCACCTACCTATCTACCTACCTACCTATACCTACGTACCTACCTAGCTACCTACCTACCCACCTACTCATTTACCTACCTACCCACCCACCCACTCGGCCACCCACCCACGTACCTACCCATTCAGTACAGTTCGTAGTGCAGTACAACTACAAGTCAACAGTCGCCTGCGCCCATGCTATGTGTGCTATTTACTAATATATTGCTGCGGGGAATGGAAGTAGCTGCGCGAATCGCCTTCACCAACATTTTCTACCCATGTACGCGTATTTGTGGCACCGGAACTAACAACCAGCTGTTACGCTTGCGTGGTCGTCGCTTGAAGGCCACACGGCCATACCATCAATGTAAGCCCCACTGTAAGCCTGCAGTAGGCTGCCATACGTATTTACCAGGAGCGTATAATGACAAATTTTGTCAAATTTTGTCATTTTGACAAATTTGTCATTATACGCTCCTGGTATTTACGTACATGCGATATTTTACGTTAAAAACACGGGCTGCTCTTGTCCTGCGCGCAAGTGAAGCGATTCATCATCCTGTGGTAATTCCCAGTTTGCATTCCCCTGTTCCCTCCATTGAACCTTCAGAGTTGTAATCTCGGGGCAGGGCGATGAGGGCGACTGACCACCTAGATTTTTTTTGGTAATGTGCAAAATGTGCAAATGTGTCGACTGAGTGTATATATACCCTAACCACTCTAAACTAAATGTAGTAAATAATCGAACGAAAGTATATATTGCTTAGCCTTATCTTACTTTAGTTGATTACCTGAAACATAAAATATTATACTAAACGCGGTATTCCTATACATAGATGTACCACCCACAGGCACTTGAAGCGTTTCAATAAAATATATACGCAGGGGTTGTGTGCTGTGCATGGCGACAGTTAAATATATAGCTATATATAGCTATATATAGCTATATATTTAACTGTCGCCGTGCACAGCACACGACCCCTGCGTATATATTTTATTGAAACGCTTCAAGTGCCTGTGGTACCACCTAGACATAGATGTAACACCTATGTCAGACTATGTCTTCCCTCCCCTTGTTTATGCTCTTCAGGGAGTTAAAGAAACGCAGCTATAACAAACTACTATAATCCAACCCTGCTATTGTGAGAGGAATGCACGTCTAGTTTGCACCATATCTCTCTTTAGGCCATCTCGCTGATCTGCAAGGCACTTTCTCCGTCGCTTTTTACATGGGCGGAGCTGTCACGGTCGCAGCTGGTCTCACCATGGTGTTTGTGCCGATTCTACTGACAGATAAAATCAGGCCACACACAAAACAGCAAATGTTCACGAAACGATATCTGAACGAGAGGTAAGTGTGTTCGGGGTGAAACAGATATAGGTGGTGAACAACAGTAGAGAGCGTCCATAGGCGGCAGGCCTGCATGAATAAGCATCGAACAGAAATTAATTAAAAATACTCACACTGTTACTGCGCTTACACAACATACACTTTATTCATGTTAAATAACTACAGATTCATGCTCTATATATGCTCCGCTCGAAACTTTTGCCCGCTCTATGATGCGAATTTCTGCAAAGTTGTCTGAACACATTTCGAACACAAAAATGACCAACCGGTCGCTGTGGCTACGCAACATGACGGAATGTCACGAATACACAACAAGACCAATTTTACTTCTAATGCTTTCTAGACGTCCACGAGGCATCTAACTTACTTGCATAATGCAAATTATTGTACTCTAGTGCCGAATTTCGGCGAAAAAAAAAAGCCAAAAAAGGCCTTTTCTAGAGACGAAATAGTGCAACGGTGAACAATTTGCGGAGGCTTACTGTTGTATGCCTCCTATAGTGGGTGGCAGTGAACAGCAGTACAACAGGCGACTGCATTCACTTACACAGTTCAGCAATTCTGAAATCCATTCTGCAGGTGTGCGTGCGTGCGTGTGCGTGTGCGTGCGTGCGTGCGTGCGTGCGTGTGCGTGTGCGTGCGTGCGTGCGTGCGTAGCACGTAGGTGATGCACGGACAACGCCATGTGAATCCATTTATTCGTATGGCTGTGTAAATGTGATTGTAATGTAGTGAACCGTGCCCAACTGATTCACTATCATGACGTCGAGCCGTGGGATATGTATCAAGAGTCCATAATAGAGTATGGACATATAGAGGTAATAGAGTAATCTCTGTTATGGATTCTTGATATGTATCGGACCATGTGACGTACCTGATGCCCACGTCACGATGCTTTCCATCAGCGAGAATCGTACGTCCAGCAGACGTAGCCTTGGTACAACGATGATTATGCATAGGATTATTTCTTAGGCTCCGTCCTAACTTTCCGACCGATTTTTTTCTAGCAATGGCGGAAGACTAGATGAGAGCTCAACTAGCATGCGGCAATGGGTCGTTAACGTAGATGGACACATGGTCAGCGAGGCCTGCACCGAAGAGTTTCTACGGGGCGGTAGCGCTCTGTGAGTGCTACCTGGTGGGCACTGCATTCTTACGTACGACAAATTTTTATAATTTTCCACAATGAAGATCATAACTTGCCTTGATGAACCCTATGGATTAATGTCATAAGGACTTTTAAACATTTTTCTCTATTTTTTTACATTGTGTGCACTGAGAGGATGTATGAGTTAACTATACAAGATCTTTAACCGGCAAGCCAAGAACAATAACATTTGACCGTCCTTTTCCATCTTCGATATTTTTACCGAGCATGTGAACGTGTTTACATCCATTGGGTTTCTGCCAGCGTGTAGCTGTAATAACGTGTCTGTATAGTTTACTGTAATAGAAGTGCTGGTGTCCCCTTTTTGATCATTAACTGTGGAACGAACCTTCAAGGTGGGAGTGAAAGATAAGTCCGAACCATGGTTTGTGAATCTCGCGAGGGTGGAAGGAGAGTGCACTGGGTGACAGCCAAATGCAGGTACACTGGTATGTTGCTTTGCAGACCAAGGGTAACGATAGCTACACGTGTGTAGGCAATCAACAAGCGTGCCAACCCACATTTCTCTCTTTATACCACTGTTTAACCCTTTCCCCCTTTTTAACGCTGTTTTAAATTTTCTCCATCTTGTTGCATTCTAGTGCTTGGTTGTACTGCCTGACTTTCCTGCTACGCTCGATCGCGGTGGTTAGAGCTTCTACATAGTCAATGTCGTTACTTCTCGCCAGGACGATCTATCTCACGAACTATGTAACGACAGCTATGTAGGGCTGGCTAGGCAGGTTAGCTGCAAAAACAGGCTATGCAGGTGTGGCTAGTCAGATTGCCTGCCAGCTGTCACTCTGATATCAATCTGACTTGTGATGAGAAAACCTACAACAATTAGAAGGTCACACTGAAGTAGGTTTTGCACATGTAATTATTAAGAAATGGTTTTATGACTCGTGTATCAGGCTATATTAATACGACTTTGAGGAATGCAACGTCGATGCTCAAAGTTATACAAATATCCCCTGATGTTGCCTTACTCGACATATAGATCTAAACTTGCATCTATTAAAGGCAACCGAGTGTGTATCGATTGCTCATAAATGAACCATGTGTTGCTAAACACTATGTTTATTGCATCAGGTGCAAATGTTCGTAAATAATTTACCGTATATATATGATACAAAGCTTTCTAGTGAAAATTACCTGCCCACACATGAAGCCACGAAAGATACACTATCAATATTTGCCTTTTGACTTTGTTGATTTTACTACTACAACCAGATGCTTTCTATACTATGGTGAGGATAAAGCCTCTAAATAGAAGGTATTTGCAATGACGACGATTTTTCATGTGAAACCGTTTGAGTTGATGATCAGGCGATGTGTGAGAGATGTCCCTTACTTGCAGTGTTATTTAGTGAGCAATTCTATTCTAATATTACAGCGGAGGAAATCATGGCTGGCTGCACATGGTACGTGTGTGTGTGCAGGCAGATGGAACCTATTGAATGGAAAATAATCTATGACAGTCTCAAGATATATCTGCGCACTAACATACATAAAATCATCGGTTGCAATGTAATTTTTAGCTTAGTCATGGTCATCGAAAGAACTCCATAATGCAAACTTGACGTGTGCATATATATATCTACAACTAGCTGTGATCAGAATTTCAATTATAATTACGTAGAGCCGGTCGCAACAACTTTATGGTGGGGTGAACTGTAATGAATGTTGGTAGGGTAAAATGTACAGTCGTATGTAGATGCATGCAAGTCACAATATACATGTGTGTGTGCGCGCGTGCGTGCATGCGCGCGCATGTGCAATGTGCATATACGTGGCACTGTGCTTGTGCGTATATGTGCGTGTACGCGAGCATACTCTCTGAGCACAAACACGCATGCACGCACGCACGCACGCACGCACGCATACCCACACACACAATGTGTGAGATTGTATCATGGTACGTCAGTTTCGGCTACAACAGGAAAATCAATATTGTCGCCTGCATACCGCAGGTAGGTGCGTGTGCGCACCTACTACAGTAGATTGTAATGTCAGGGAACCGATCCATACTTATCCGATCCATTCCGATGCAAATTGCAATGGCTAATTTGCTATAAGCATACCCCAAGCAATAAACCTCATGTCTATACCTGCTATACCTCTACTACCTGCGCACGCACAGATGTATAAGGTTATCCGCACGATCGGGAACGTGCGCATTGCCATTACACGCGCAAAGATAAGCACTACGTCACGGCAGGAACACAACCTGTCCCCATGATGCCATAAAGAACACTAGACAGAGTGCACTCACGGAGTGCATACCTCCGCCAGCGACATTATGCCGTACTACGACTGACGAACACACGAATAACCCACGATATACGCCAGCGTACTGACATGTACACGCTCCCATGTAACAGGCTGTGGCTGGCTGGCTGGCTGGCTGGTTGACTCGACGCGCTAATATCGATCGCGCGAACACAGGAACACACTAACACACAAACACACTAACACACGAACACACGAACACACGAGAGCGAAAACATAACCTCCTCCAACTCCGTTGGGCGGAGGTAACTACGAGTATGGGTGGGTAGCGAGAGGAACCGCGCGCTCCCAGCACACTGGCAGTTCCAACAAATCAGTAAAAATAAAAATGATGTATAATAAATCTTATTGCACCACTAATAACTCTCCTATCTGCAGTAAACAACTCCTCACTGCAAAAGAAAAGCCTAACGTCGGCGCGAATGCTGACTCTGCACTAAGCTGCGTACTCACCATACATAATCCATGGATTATGTACGAATCCATGGGTTATGTACGGTCCATAGGATACATCCATGGATAGGATGGATCCATACCCATGGGATTATGTATGGGGAGTAACGCAGCGTAGTGCAGAGAGTCAGCATTCGCACCGACGTTATGCTTTTCTTTTGCAGTGAGGAGTTGTTTACCGCAGATAGGAGAGTTATTAGTTGTGCAATACGATTTATTCTATATTGTTTTTATTTTTACTGATTTGTTGGAACTGCCAGTGTCCCAGCATGCCCGAGTTTACGGTGTGACTGGGCACGATCATCGTCTGACAAAATTCCCAGGTACGGTGGAGCACTACCTCGTGACGTATCTTATGAGTAATACTATTATTGTACCATAGGATACCGACAGCTAACGAGCGCTCATTCGATTTCTCTAAAGAGCCTGTGTGCGTGTGCGCTCGTGTGTGCGTGCGTGCGTATGTGTATGTGTGCGTGCGTTTGTGATAACATTTATTATATGCACTTTGATCACGAAACTGCTTGCGGCGCAGGAGCAAGAGACGTCATCACCGTTTGCTGTATATGTCTACGTGCAGCAAGTACGGCCCCTGCTCAAGGCTGTTATTGACCTTATGAAGGCCTTTGATGGACTACCTATTATATATGTACAGTACATGTATGTAATTTTGTGCACGGCTGTTTATACGCGAAGGGGATCTGTATTGTTTGTCTGATTTCATTTGGATCTTTTCTTACTGCTTCCAACTGATGTACAGTGTACCAGAACTACCATGTATGTGATACCATGTATGTTTACCAGTTGTTAGTTTTCACTCAAAGTGATTCAGAGATATATATTTAACAGTTGTTAGTCTCTATGTATTCAGATATGTATATTGAAGTTGTTAGTCTCTACCAATAGTGAGTGATTTAGAGATGTGTTCACCAGTTATTCATCTTAACTTTTATTGATTTTAACTTGTTTTTCATCTTAAATGACTTGAACTGTGATATATGCAAGGTCAAGAGAATATCAATTATTGATGAGAATAACAATAACAATTTAATTGATATTCTCTCAATTTATAGTCATACGTGGGTGTATATACGGTGTATGTTGCAAAATCAATGATATTTTCTCTCTACAATTGCTCAGAAGGCAGCCTACACCACACCTGTCACGTAGACCAGCGTGAAATTCGCAATAGTGTGTGCATGTCCCTGTGCGTGCGTGTTTGTGTGACATGCGCAAAAGTGTGTATTTTTGTATATATGCATGATCAATGGTCTGGTTTCATCTGTGGAATAGGAAAATCCCTGATATGAAGGACAAGAGCCGCAGAGCGTCTGGGCTCATCTGGGGTCTGTTGCTACGGTTATGAACGTACAATTTCAGTCGTGCGTAGTGACACATTTGTTAGGCGCAGATATGCAGATACGCAGTTGCGTACACATCATTGTTAGGACACGCTCACTAACTATCTCCCCCCCATGCGATTTTGGTTTATTTTATTAAATGATACTTGCCTTTCACTTCGAATTTGTGTCATAGATTCACAGCTATCTATTTTATCTATCTATAACAGATTTCAACATATGAGCTTGGATATGCCAGTATGAATTAGAGGGGGCGGGGGAGTCTTCTCCCCACTCCCTCCGCCACTGCGTCGCCACTCCCGTCGCCCTGCCTCCCACTTCACTCCCTTGCTGGCCTCACTTCCCACCGCCCTTACTTCCATCTCCCTCGCCCCTGCCTTCGACCTCCCTGCGCCCTCCTGCCCACCTCCATCCCCTTGCCCACCATCTCGCACGAGACCTAATTGTAGCCCCGTTTCCCGCTCGCATACACACCCGTATCACCGTTTTCCTGGTCCGCCCCCGTCTCAAGTTAATACTCTCTGCTCTCTCTTTATGCTTAGTACGCTTTTGCTCTCTCTCTCTTAATTATCATATAAAGAATTAAACCCAGCGATGATGCCTTTACTGCCGCCCTCAATAAGACTTTGTTGCGGCTTATGCCGCCTGAGTTTAACAGTTTATAGAAAATCATAACTACTATAGTGTCTGCTAATATTTTCTATGGTAACAGCTTTATGTTCGCATAACTGGTAAAGGATACGCACGGCATAGAGCTAGCATGATATATGTTAATGATTTAAGATGAAAAGTAAAATATTATATATTATATGGTACTAGTTATTATTATTCCGTTTAACAAAGTTACATGAGATAAAATCTAATTTAAACTAGGCGCTATAGTTGGCCGGCGAGATGGCGGCGTGCAAGTGTAATCAATAATCAAAGATGGATCTGCCCTCATTGCTGGAATATCCTCCTACGCGGGATTA
>NW_014577097.1:132070-143311 GCF_000485595.1 Priapulus caudatus | reverse complement strand
ATGCTTCATCACTTGGCAAAAGTCAACCATACCTTATCAGCAATAATACATGGTATTGCAGTAGTTTTGTATATGCTGCACCTGTGCAGATGCACTCAACTTTACTCAGTAACTGTTCTGTGATAGATTATATTTTCTGATCTATTGAACAATACTTTAAACAGTTGTGTCCCACTTCTTAAAGCAAATAAACATAATTTTATTTCAGTTTTATGCACTTCGTTCTGTTCAATTTCTTTGTTTTTGGCTATGATAACAAAATTGAAGCTCAATTCAAACACACAAGGAGCAATAACTTGTGTTGTGTGTCCACAAGATCCATAAACTTGTGTTTTTATAACGTGGCTTTTTAAAAAAGTGGTTACTTACTATTGTGGAGGTGGTACCTTACACCATGTGGAGGTAGGATCGCATGGGAATTCTGACGAGACATGTTGATGCAAAGGCCATTTTTTTCACCCAAAACTGGCTCCACTAAATTTACACAATTAGCCACCTTTAAAATGTCTCGTGCCTTTCCCCATTGCGGAGTTGAACTTCGAAAGACCTCACCCTACTTTGCAGTGTTTGCACAACCATTATTACTAGAAAAATCGATCTAATAATTGAAATCGAGTGGATAGGAAAAATATTCAAATTATGTACGCAAAATCTCTATCCCTATTTCTTTTTATTTCACGATTTTCACTTTTCACTTGACGCTGTAATGGAATTTTTTGCACAAATACTCTACTGTCCTGATTTTCTTACATTCAGCTCGTACCAAATATATCATTGGCAGCACATGAGTACAGTCAAGCTCAGCAAGTCAAATTACCTACATAACTGGAGATGCTATGGAATTAGACTGTCAACACAGTTAGAGATTCCAAGGAAACCAGCAAAATAGATTCCAACCGCAACTAACAATGAGCCTTGCAGCAGAAAACTGGGCAGTGCGCATTTCTAGAGATGGAACAGGCACAGGAAAATTAAACGGTGGGTGCAAAATAACTTAATCCATTATAAATTCTCCATTCTGCATTCGCCAATCATCTGTAACTAATCCTGAAACAAGTGGATTCTGGTTATTGGTGTATATAAAACTAGTATACAACTATATAGATCCAGTTGATTGCTTCTTACTGTCCTGTAGTGCTTCTGCGAGGAACATCTTTCCTAGACCCTGGCACGAGAATTGGTTGATCTGGTCACAGTAACTTTTCACTTGCCCTGGAAGATAAACGTAACTCCATTACGAACTGCCACCCCCAAGCATTCATTTAGAATCGTCATCATTCTATGTGGGATATTGGCGGCCCCAGCACACTACTAACCAGTCCATAACCCTGTCCATGCCCCCAAAATAATCTGACCCTCGATGAACTGACTGAGAATGCTGAAACGTGCTCTGTGTGTTGCCAGTGAGAAGAAGTACCTGATTGCAGCAAGCTGTCCAGTCTGTGGGGTGCCGGCAGTGGCTTAAACAGCTTGTTGATATCTTCTTCGGGGAGCGGCGGTTCACCCTTCGCAGTTCGAATCGCATTCTCTTGATGCTGCAAGGGAACAAACACTCGTTTAATTAAGTCAGCAAGGCGAGAGGGTGCCAAGGTTATGCGAGAGTAAAGGCTCTCGCTTAGTAATGTTGGAACGACTAGAGCGCACACAGTTACGTGACGGAAAGCATCTCATTTAGTCAGGTTGACAACACTAGGGGGCGCCACAACTAATGCGTGAGCGAGGCACAACTGTGGGCGTGTTTGTTTGGTCGGATTCACGGATCTCGATCCACTGGATCCGTGGATCTGACTGTTTGTTTGGTCGGATCCACGGATCTCGATCCACCGAACCTGACCCAGCTAGCGAGGTGGATTCGAACCGGATCCAATATGGCGGCCCGCGCCTCAGCCAATCACATCTGTTTCTTTGTTATGAACCATCCCGTGATAGGTCACAGCGAAACGTGAACCGTTGAAAGTGAGTTTGCGTTTGTTTGAGTTAGGGTTCGATCCAGTGGATCGAGATCCGTGGATCCGACCAAACAAACACGCCCTGGGAAACTTCATTGGGCGGCGAGGCAACGCGAGACGCTACGTACGCGCTTCTGGACGTGCTGCTGCTTCGCCTGGTTCTGCTTCATTGCCTGCCGGAAGTGATTGTGGAACTTGTTCGAGTCCTGACACAGCTCATCCACCGTGTCCATCAGCAGCTTCAGATTCTTCTCGAGCACAGAGCTGCAGCAAACAAAGCGGCTCCGTACAATGGCAGGGCTCGAATTTCCCTATTGCTAACTCGCAAAAGGCGTGTCAATATTGAGAAATTGCGAGTAGAAAATATAAGCACTTGCCATTTTCTGCGAGTGGAAATTTATAGCATACACCGCATACATTATCACTGTCGGTCACAGAAAGAATATATTTCATGATTAATGGTCAAATTGGTCGGTCAACGATTAGTAGTAATAGTATGCAAAAAGTGTATGTAATATTCAAAAAGTGTATGTAATATTCAAAAAGTAGTTTATGTTGTACAAACAAAATTGCACGTTAGAATTCATTTTAGCACGTAGATTTTTTAGGTACTCGCGAAAGTGGCTAAAATTGCGAAATTCGTCCCCCGAATGACGCCCTGCACATCGCCACAACACTGATGTAGTGCTCGCGACACCTTCACGCACCCACACACACAGGCGAGCACGCACCCACGCACACATGCACGCACGCACCCACACACACACACATGCACGCATGCACACACACACAACTCACATACAAAGCTCCAGCTGTGCAGCAAATGCACTACACTTTTCCTTAAAATGACCAAGTCCAGGGCTGTGTCCCTAGGTGGCACCACTGTTCTAACCTTGTTGCAAGATCCAGGAAGTTGTATGTTTCTGTCGGTTCGCTACTTGAGTCCTCGACTTCTAGCGTCAAGCCGTTCACCAGGTGGGAGTTCTTGATGAATATTGGAACTTCTTCAAAAATTGTGCTGAATGCCATCTTTGTCTGTTTTATGCTAAAAACAGGAGAAAACAGATGAAAACAGGTAAAAACATGTCCATCCCTGGACAACTCCTCCCAAAGTCTATTAATCAGGTGGTAAAATCATTATTGCTCTCCTTTTCACACTCACACAAGCAATCATTATTTTACTATAAAATATTGTCAATTTTAGATGCATGTCAAAATTCAAGTGATGGAGCTAACTTCTGGTAAACAAGAGTAAATTACACTAATTTGGCTTTTAACTCCGCGTGAAGATTGAATTCGTGAACGGAGAGCAACCAGGTGCTACTTACTTTTCTGGCGAGAAGTCCATGGTCTCGTAGATGGCCATAGTTTGTGGGGTTAGTCTATATGCCTTTAGTGATAGATATCCCTGCGTTGTACGTAACGGATCTGCAAAGCATTGCACCAATAAGTCACCTAAATTCATTTTCTGCTCTAGCAAGAGTAAAAAAATTATATATATACTTTCTATCACATTAAATTGAGCGTTTGGTCAACACATTTTATTCAGATAATAGATTATAGATCTTATATGAGCATTTTATTATAAAACAGTGTCTACATAACGATAGAAACATGGAGATCTGCATCAGAGCTCTGCTAATTTAGTGCGTTTTATGAATTTTGTAATTTGGGCGTTTTGCTAGGGGTCGTAATTTGGGCGCCGGTATTCGGTATGAGAAATAGCTTGGACTAGGCCCTGCATATAAAAATGCTTGTACACTCCCTAGAACATGCAGAAGTGAAACAGCTACCACAGAAACGTGGGTCCGACGTATAATACCTACACGTGTTTTACCGTAGGAGATGCGTGAACATTTCACGCGGACCAGAACCGACGCAAGCAATCCATTATTATTTAACCAGCGATCAAGTCTTAATCACACACATAAACAAATGTCATTCAGCTGGTTCACATAAACAAAGCCGAAAGAGCATAAACACTAGTGTTGTCAATCGGTTGTAATTTCGTAATCGATCATCGGTTGAACCCAAGTAACCGATGATCGGTTACAATCGGTTACTCGGGGTGTTGAATGCCTGCGTGTGCGTAACGTCGTGTGCATGTACGTGTGCGCATGTATGTGCTTGTTTAGCCCTGTTTACTCTTTGTTTTGCACTGTTTACGACTATGTGTATAATACATGTATGTTAATACAGGATAACTTGTATAGTAGTGTTCTGGTGTTGTTCATTGCAATATGTGTCGAACAATTAACTCTCAGACATTTCTTGTTCAAGTTTGACATTTATTTCAATGAAATCGATTATGGATTTTGATAACCAAGCGCTTGGTTCGAGCCACTGTTCAACCGATGATCGAGTATAATCGATGATCGTGACATCACTAATAAACATTTCACCTAGCTGTGCATAACTACTGTAATAACGGTGTAACACTGGAAGCAGACATACCGTACACGAGTACTACAGACTCTTCTATCGAGTGCTGATACTGGAACTGTGAGTCCAGCAGGGCCTTGCTCACAAAGCCTCCGAAGAAGGTGCTCTGGTACCATCCAACATGCAGGTGGTCAATGTTCACATAGCGTAGATGTCTCATCATCTCCATCTGGTACTGCACTGTGTGGGAACAAGGGACAAAGAATTGGTTATTACACGAGCTTTATTCACTGACAGACTGACTGACAGCATAGAATATCAATTGTTGTATTTCTATATTTCCTATGTAGATTTTCTATGAGTTGCTAATATACATGGTCTACTCTATATTTTAAAGTGTACTATCATTTCTTGAACAGGAGTACAGATTCTCTACAGGTTGCTGCTAATAACCAAGAGACATCTGCATTAGACACACTTGCAACACAGAAACTTATGAAATCGGCATGTCACAGTGGGTATCAAACCATGTGCTTAGCCTAGGTTGTACAAATGTGTGCAATGTTATCGGTGAAGATCAGGCACCAGGGGTTTATCTGGGTAATTGTCTATTACCTGAGAATTTATTTTGTGGACAAATAAGCCTGCTTGTGAATTTTGGGCATGACGACATGCAGTGGCATGTAGTGCAAAACCGGAATTTTTTTCTTGAAATTTAAGTAATCTTGCTTTGAAGTATGAAAACATGGGGAATTAAAAGTGCAAAAACAAAACCTGGCAAAATCATTGAACAAAATAGATTTCATAAAAAAAGGTTGTCACTGTGAAATATATACAGCCCAACTGTGGAAATATGCTAAACATCTCATTTTAAATTGTGACTTTTTAAAACCTCCTTTAGGATTGTCAATGGGTCAAATAGGCAGACCCTAATATGGGCGACATAAAACCTTGAGTACCTACCTTCGTCAAACTCCGGGTCATCAAGTGCATTGCGAGGGAATGGGAAACAGTTTGTGATCTCGAGGCAATTACCGATAAGCAGACCCAGTAAAACACCCTGAGAGAGTTCTGAGCCGACCTCCTCGCAGTGTTTAATGATCTTTAGAATAACCTGCAAATTAAAAGTGAACACGCCTTTTATCATTACAAGCATGAGTTAAATTGAGAAATTATTGCTCAGAAATGCTCAATCTGAAAAATATATAGCAAAATATAACCTCACCTTACAGCAGATATATTACAGATTACACAAACTTGAAAAACATTTATGCAGTTATAGCATAGAAAATTGGATTTTAATACTGTCAATTTACCACTAATAATGTGTAAGTGATAAATAAGTGTAACATTAACGCTGGGCATACTCCCCATAGGGCTTGGATAAATAGAAAATTTCAATGGTTCACCTATGATTTATCGGCATTGTCTGGGGGGCAGATTACCTGCCGTTGTTGATTACCTGCTCTGTATTTTTCATTTTCAACACGTATGCCCTGCTATGTCATTATTCACCCATCATAAACAATCAATGAATCATATTTACATTTAGTGATGTTACAATACAAATGACAAATCACTTTCTAGTCTTGATATTGTCATGATTGTGTACAACACCTGGGGCCCGTTGTCAGAAACAAAATTAGTCTTAACATTAGTCTCAACATTAACTTCCACTCGTAACCGTTGACAGAAACATCGCAACGTTACGAGAATGAAAAATCCTCGAAAATATCCTCTTAACATTACGAGAGCCCAGTGCCAGGACTTTTAAAAGTTGAAAATAACACATATACACTACGAATTACAATTATAGTGATATTATATTTTATAATAATGAATAAAATGTGTGTTTTGTGTTTGTCAAAATCATTAAATATTTACCGATCATAAAACAAAACAATACATTTACAAATGGCGTATGGCATTTGTTCTCGTTTTAAATGTTTGCCACGCTTGCCACGACTCTCGCGTCTCGTGTAACAGTGGGAGAATTTGTCTTGTTGTGCAGAATAAATTCATGACCGCGTCGTTTTTCATCAAATATTATTTATATGTGGTTAGCCATCATAATATGCATAAATTACTGTGATGTACAATAAATGTGTATGAATTTGAATTTTGTGATCGATTCTGATCCAATCAGCAGCCTTGTGATGAAGTTCCTGTTATCGTAAGTTTTCTAATACTAATAGCTGCGATGTGTTTGCAACGCTCCTCTCGTACATTAACATTAGTCGTAAGTGTTATCTTAGCATTAACATTAGCATTAACTTTACGATGTTTCTGACAACGAGCCCCTGGTTTTACAATGCGGCACTGCCACTGGAATGGGGACAATGTCATCAATGACGCCCCATGGGGTACAAGGATAGGCCTAGAGAGCATGGCGAGATTGAGAACTATGTTAGTATGTAGCCAACAATGAACTGTGTCAAATTTTAAGAGTAGACATTCACGACAACCGAAAATACAGTTACTTGCACTGTCTTTCTGACCCAACCCAAATTTAGGCCACTCCACCGTTTCGTAGTATTCAATACTATCTATGAATTATGAAAATGATAATTGATATCATATCTCAATCTGCTGCCCGGCTTTCGCCTGCTGGCGCTGCCTGCTGGCGCGGGGATCAATTATTTACTGCTGCCATACCCGATACCGCGTACGGATCACTGTGTGGAGGCAAATATGTTAATTTGAAAGATATGATCAAATAATAAACACACAACAAAATGCGGGTTCACAGTAACAAACGATCGTACCAGACCATCTAGCTGAACACACGCTATCACACTTTCTGTTTCTGTAGTTCTTCGGCTTCCACGTCCAGACGCCATGTTTGCGCAATCAATGGCGACTCTCACGCGCGCCCTCCATCGTCTGTCTTAACAAAGACCAGAGATATCAAAAATCACAACACATAAACGTAGTCTTTGGCCGTAATATAATGCACCAGGCCCGTCGGAGCCGCTACGGTTGGTACAGAATTGACCGTACCACTTTTCAGCCTAAAAACAAGAAGAAAAAAAGAAAAGAAAAAAAGAGAGATGGAGAGGGAGAAGAAAAGAGAAGAGAAAAGGAGAGAGAGACGGGGAGAAGAAAAGGGAAGAGAAAAGAAGAGAGAAGGTGGGAGGGTGATAAATGTCATGATCATAGGCTGATCGTAGGCTTATCACCAGCTTAATGGAAGAACACGAACATCGAAGTGACTTTGCCTTTTTTCCATTATTATGAAACGCATTATCACATAAACCAAAGAATATATGCCACAAAACTTTTTCATCCAATCGCAAATCTTAAAAATAATTTCCTCAAGAAAGTGATAAATTAAGCTCGCCACCTGACCGTGAAACCTCCTATTTATAGGTTAGGGTTAGCAGCTTGACCTCAATTTCTATTTAATGAAGAGTAATTTGTCCTTTTCTGCAGTACAATGAAAGGATAAAAAAATCACATAATTGCATAATAAATTGCATGATTTGCACCCCCAATTCAAAAAAAGTTCTTACCGAGGGAGGAGGATACGCCCTCCCACACCCTCCCCCGCTCGATCGCTCCGCTCTCTCGCATCTAAAATCTGGTCACGCTGTCTTCCCCTTCGAACCCCGCTGGGGGTTTTACCCCCAGACCGCTACTGAAACCATACCACTTTAAAATTACTTCCGACGGGCCTGTAATGCACGTAATATAATAACATCATAATATTACGTACATACACGTAATATAATGACATACCACAAGAAGAATATTTTTGGCGTTAAAGGAACTGTAAATAAACAATATATATTCACATTATTTACATATAATAATACCTATTCTTGAAGTTATACTTCGCGCACCACGTGCAGTTAGTATAGTAAATGTTAACTCATCATATGTTGACTACTTAATTATACCAACCTCCTTTAACTTATACAAGATTACGAGGTCAGACGTGTGTGCGCGCACGCTAAAAGTGTCACATCTTGTTGAACTTACAAAATATTATCTACAAAAGAGTGGACATATTTCGGAGTAGGTTTCTATGAAAAAATTTGAAAAGCATTGCCACCCATCTATAATAAAAGTAGGTGGACGGTGGTTTCGCGCATGAGACGTGGTGGAAGCATATTGTATTAATACATAATTTTGTTGAAATTATTTGTAGTGAGCACATCCACAGTGGTAGTATAGATATGAACAAAGTGTTTTCTATAATTACTTAATTATTTAATTAATTAAAGATAACAGCTATATAGACCCCATTTACAAAAGAGAAGACATGCGGGGGTAGCTTTCTATAAAAATGTTAAGCATATAGCCTCTCTTATATAATAACCAAGAGGCCAATATTTACAACGTTAAAATTCCCCGTATTGTGCGATGCTAAACGAAATAATTAAACATTAATTTTTCTGAAACCATACACAGTTTTTTCTCACACCAGTATTCATAGCCAAGAGTACTTTGATGTGAAATATGTCGATTCCTGTAGATATATAAAATATAACATAACAGATATATGTCCGTTTCTTACCATTTTCCCTAAAACATTCATGACCCATCGTCGCCCGGCTGCTGGTAACACTCTCGGAAAATAACTGATAATCGATTGCGGATAGCCAACTACCGCGGTGACCATCTGTGCCGACGGCAGATTGGTAAATTATAAGACGTGGACTACGGCGCACCACGCCTCTGAGCCGTTTAGAATCTTAACGGGGCTGCCTGCAGCAACATTACATCTCTGATAAATAGGTAATGCAATCAGGCCCTTTTGTTTGTGGTTTTCTGCTTATTGCTAGGACACGCAGGGGAAAACATAGGGGGGAGGGGGGCAACGTTAGTGCGATAACGCAGAGAATGACAAGGGCAGCGTTGGCGCGAGGACGGATTTCTGGGTAGGTTCTACAGAGATATTGGGAAATATTTGGCAATTAAGTGTTCAACCAGTTATTAACATATACTATTGACGAGCTTCGACGGTGTTTCTTTACACGTAGCCGTTAAGGGAAAAGCGAGCAAGTTGTTCGATACGGCATGAATAGCACCGGGCCTGTGGATATCGACATGGAGAACAGAGATCCGAATGACATCAACAGCTATCTGCAGGTAGGAATGCTGTTGGTATCCAGGCGTCTGTAGTTCTCACACACTCGCTCTCTCCTCTCCCCATCTCTCGCTATCCTCTCCCCATCTCTCCTCGCCGCAGCTATCTTTCTCTGTCGCTCTTTCGCTCCCATTATCTCGATCTTTAGCTCTGTACCCCTGACTCGCGCGCACGCGCCCTCGCACTTCG
The DNA here is from genome assembly GCF_000485595.1 of Priapulus caudatus. Lineage (NCBI taxonomy): Eukaryota > Metazoa > Priapulida > Priapulimorpha > Priapulimorphida > Priapulidae > Priapulus > Priapulus caudatus. Next base: position 133,699 of record NW_014577097.1, on the reverse strand, counting down.
TCCCTCTCTTTTTATTTATTTCTCCCTGCGTATCTTGCGCTTTTATTCTTTCTTTCCCTTTCCATTTTTATATAACGCACATATCATAAATGTAACTTCGATTTTTTCTTAAATCTTGATTGGTCAATAATTCGCCAATTTAATTACGATAATTTTTCTTTACTTGTTAGTGATTTTCCTGGATACCGTAGTTAAAATCTGTTTCAATCGTTGTTTCTTATCGCATGTCAAGTCGGTTCCCCGTATTTCGTACGCATTACCGCCGCTTTATAATGGTGGCGTCAGTGTGCGTTTATGGTAATAACAACACGGGGTGTACATAGAGCCCAATTTTAGCTGGTTGCATGTGCCACCCTCTACGGCAACCCCCTGGATACCCATTGATAACAGATCAATGACTGACACGCTGTTTGTGGAACGGTAACCAACACAAACGCGTCTGCGTGCATCATTGATGCGCTCCGCCATGCATAATTCATGCCGCCCTCAGTCACTCGCAGTAGGCCTATACGCGAGATGGAGAGGCTGAGCGCGTAATAACGACAGCCACGCTATTCCAATGCGACGGGAGCGAATCCGGGGGAAAACATGCCCACTGTCATAGGTGTCAACGCCAATCATGGCTTGCGTTGCAATATGTACCGGCTCAGCTCCTCTAGCAAGGAATGATTACGCTCACGATTAGATAGCTCGTTATCGATATGGATCGATTCGATATCGATCATATCTATACTATACTATCGATCATACTATAAGATCCAGTTAGCATGTCGCAGCGAAAGCTATAAGATATAGGGAAGGAGAGGTTCCTACTACCTCATGTTTTACAGCAGCCGGCAAGGAAATCGCAGAACCACGATTGCAAAGTGATGGGTTAGTGGTTGATTTCTGAGACACACGAATCCATTCGAACTAGCATGACGCGTAAGTGCGTCATTCGTCAAAAGGTTAATTACCGCAGTGTAGGAACGCGCACACTGTCATATACGCCAATTGTCTTCAGGTCGGATACGATGACGTCATCGCTGAGCCGGAAGACATTCGGAGCATCAATTGCGCATGGGGGCTTTCCGCTAAGTGCTTCAACTTCGGCCAGAACTGCTGCTACAAGTTTCTGTCTCTCTTCTGCGCGCCGTGTCTGGCGCTCTGCTGGGGCTGTCAGTTCGCCTGTCTCGCCTTCGACCACATCTGGTACTGCACGCCGATGCTAAAGGCGTTCAAACTACAGTGCACGGTAGGTGGCAACACCGACGCGGCTTATTGCCGTTTTGAGCCGCGAGTGAAACCAGAGCATATAACATATATATATACTAGCAGGACACCCGGCGTTGCCCGGGAAATGAAACGCTCAGTTGGTGACCACTTGGTTGAAAGAGAAATACCCCAAAAATATCTATCTATCTATGTATATCTAGCTATCTATCTATCTATATCTAGCTATCTATCTATGTATATCTATGTATATCTATGTATCTATGTATCTATGTATCTATGTATCTATGTATCTATGTATCTATGTATCTATGTATCTATGTATCTATGTATCTATGTATCTATGTATCTATGTATCTATGTATCTATGTATCTATGTATCTATGTATCTATCTATCTATGTATAATGTATCTATG
>NW_014577097.1:127224-131791 GCF_000485595.1 Priapulus caudatus | reverse complement strand
ATTTCTTAGCCACCACAAACAGTTTGTAGACCAATAAATTTATTAGCCACCACAAACAGTTTGTGGACCCAAAAATTCCTTAGCCTCCACAAACAGTTTGTGGACGCAAAAATGTGTTAGCCACCACAAACAGTTTGTGGACCCAAAAATTCCTTAGCCTCCACAAACAGTTTGTGGACGCAAAAATTCCTTAGCCACCACAAACAGTTTGTGGACCCAAAAATTTCTTAGCCACCACAAACAGTTTGTGGACCCAAAAATTCCTTATCCACCACAAACAGTTTGTGGACCCAAAAATTCCTAAGCCACCACAAACAAACCGTGCACCCACACATATCAGTTACAAGTAAACAAGAAGCCAAATTACGGCCCACAAAGTGGGGGACAATAAATTTTTTTTGGCGCACGAACTCGGACGGGCAGCGAATTTGCTCAATTTTTCTTCCATAGCTATACGTTTTGGGAATCGCAAATATGCGGGAAGCTGTTTGTGGTGGCTAGGAAATTTTTGTTCCACAAACTGTTTGTGGTGGCTAAGAAATTATTTGGTCCACAAACTGTTTGTGGTGTCTAAGAAATTTTTGAGTCCACAAACTGTTTGTGGTGGCTAAGGAATTTTTGGGCCCACAAACTGTTTGTGGTGGCTAAGGAATTTTTGGGTCCACAAACTGTTTGTGGTGGCTAAGAAACGTTTGGGTCTGCAAACTGTTTGTGGTGGCTAAGAAACATTCCGCACCAAAATTTACCCGTACTGAACGTCTTTGGCATTTTCATAGTGCTCCGTATTGATTTGCATCGAGAACAGACAAACAGAGGCACATTCACAAATATGTATTAGAAGATTTGTTACTTCTATATATATAGTTGAGTTTAAAAAAGAATTAAAATATATTTGATCTGTAACCTACATAGGCTTCCGTGAAGTCTTCCCGTCAGTTTGCGCTATTATTATCATCTACCATAGTTTATTCTAGATTTTTACTAAACTTTTAAATGTAGTAAAATTTTGTAAATTTTGAAATTAACGGTGAAGTGGCAGAAGTACATACTAAACAGTCAAAAAGTAAAGAAACAAAATATTCCCCCAGGTGGGACTCAGAATCTCCAGTTTAGGAGACCGATGCCTTATCCGTTGGACCGCTGAGGCACTATACGTTGAGAGTATCATCGAGTCGTCCAAAATGTTAAGCTGTATGCTCCAAGATGAATTGACGAATAGATTTTTTTTTTCAATGTTTAATTTTTTAACTTTTATAATTTTTTTTTCCAGCCAGAACCATCTCCCAGACATGCTGATTCTGTATATATCTTCAGTTTTCCTCTAGGCTGCGTAGTTCTCTAGTTATACGAGTGCGGACAGGCAAAGTCTACAACTTTATATATATATAATATATGCTCTGGTGAAACACCGTTTCTCGTGGAGGCGACATCAATAGATTTATCTTGCCGGTAAATGTAGTTGTTGTTGTAAAAAAATTTGCGCACAAATGATAACCACTCTGCACGAAATTAACGTCAGTGGCTGGCGACATTGATATCAGCCAAGGATAGTAGTCATCATTGACATGACTCGTGAGGGAGAAGTAGGCAGCCGTTTATTCCAGATGGATTAGCTTCCACTCATAACACATCAGAGAGAGAAGGTCCGTCGCAGTGAATCACGTAGAATCATCATCAGTGGCAGAGTTACTCGTGTACTCTTCCCAGAAAAATGCCACCTGCATGTACTTTTCATGTCCTCCATTTAATTCTGTTGAACAGATGTTGCGCCAGTTCTGGTTCACAACAGTCGACTGTTTCCTCGCACCGTGCTGTGAAGCCGTCGGCCTCATCTTCAGCAAGATCAAGATAAGCCGGGAATGACGAGGTGGCCGGAGCGGCTCCAACTCATCTCTGATCCATTGCTCACTCACTGTGTGCCGAATCTTTTCAGATCTTACGACAGTTCTGGCTAGGGCTGATCGACTGTCTAATAGCTCCTGCTGTGAGACATGTGGCCTGTGCCTCGGTAACATCCGCATCGTTAAGTCAGATGACTGTAGCCCCGTCACGAGGCAGAACAAAATAGTTCGCACAACTCAATAGAGAAGAATAGAACTCACGTAAAATTTTCACTTCCAATATTTTTTATACTTCCTTAGCTAGATTACATGTGTAGGATCACTTATTGATTCTGCCTATGCACGAATGCTGTTATTGATGTGGTAGTTCTGTTTATAGGCAAGGCTGGTATTGCAAATTGACAATCTGAACTAATAGGTTTAGACAAATCTGTTGTTAGATTGGCCCATGCAGCATGAAGACTAGACATGTTTCATATGCGTAATACAATATGAAGCAGCAGTTTTCATCAGACACATGCTTTTATTAACCCGATTAGGTATTCATTTCATCAGTGCTTTTACTATATGAATTTGGCTCACAATCTGTCCCCCAAACGTTCATATTTTCTCAATGACAGTTTTACCTTGGAACTTGTTCTTAGGATTGTCATCGAATCATTGCATTTTTTATGTGATAGTGATTCAACATTTATACTCGTCCGTAAAAACAGTTCTGTTAAAAAAAGAATTACACTCACAACGTAGCGTTTCAGTAGAAAATATTCAGCGTTCAAGAGTTTTAAACTTGAAGCATGACTGAACTCAGTCGCTTATAAAGCTGTTACCTGTGATAGTTATAAATGATGTGATGAGCATGATGTAATATAAACGCACACATTCGCTATTATTTGTGTCAAGCCACATAGGACCATGATCATACCCTGATATTATATATCACATTAGTTATATGCCGTTTTTACCTATAATACACCAGATTACCTCTGCATGCTCGCAGGTGAATCACCATCGAAATATCACCACCAATTCCAGTAGCTCAATTAGCTTTGATAATTCCTTTGCTAAACCTTATAAATCTGCTCTGCTTGTTCTCACGAGAATAGTGCCATGCCTTTTGATATCAGCTAATTACTAGTGCCATAATGCTGCTAATACATGAGTGGAACTTTGGGAAGTTTCCAAGTGGAAGTTTTGAAATTGGTTTCATGATGACAGACACGGGTGCCTGATTTGCCCTCAATAAATATTTCTAAAAACACTGACACTTGATTTTGTTGATGTATTTATTACAAAAACACTGTAAAAACGATAAACTCTTGAATGCAGCTGACATCGTCAAACCAAAAATATTGGCTTAAAAAAATTCAACTTCATGGAATGTACAAAAAACTGAATTCTTGATATTTCCTGCATTCTTCCGGTGGACATTCGTTATTCACGTCGACAACGATGTTACAGTGAGCAACCTGACGTTCAAACTAATGCATTACCTCCACTGCTGGATGTGCGACGCTAGTGTCGGTAAACTCTTCGCCGATGCTTGCTAGAAGCCGTGGCCCGATGCCACAAAGCCGATTCGAGACTTTAACAACAGCTCGCCACGACTGACGGAGGACACGTGCAAAAATTAAAAACATGATGCACACAGTTTACAGCAAAATATTGAGGGAGCAAACAGAAATGCACTGTCCTTGGCTACTCTTTCATTTCACCTTCCTCGTCTTCTTCCTCCACACCCCGCACGTAAAGAACATTGTTACACCTGTAACAAAACAAGATATGTGTTGGGTAATACGGCAAGTCAAACAAGAATTCTTCTCCATCATTTACACTACGAGCACAAGCACCTGGTGGCACTGGTTATACTTGGAGGACATTTAGGAAATTGGCCCTTGTGTGGTACCGTAACGGTAAGTAAAATATGTCTAATGTCACTGATACATTTCAATAGTATTTAGCAGTAGATATTTAAACATATATTACAGCAACAGATGCTGTTGGTTTACTAACTATTGCACATGGCACTGCCTACCTTATTAACACTTCACCCAGATTCCCTGTCAATGCTCCATCTATGTATTCTTCTGTGTTAGCAAGCTGAAACACATTGAAATCCTCGTCATGCCAAGAAAGTCATCACACAAATTGGTCGAGTGCAGTTAGTATGCGATAAAAAAGACGGTGAAAATAGCTGAAATTGGCATTATTTTCACACACAAAAATTTACCTGTAAGTTCATGTATCCATCGACAGAGACAAGATAGCCTTTGTACTCCATTCCCCATTTTAGCTTCACCATCACAGGCTTTCCAGTCAAACCATTGAGAAATGGCTTGGGATTAACTGGCAACGTCGCCTGTGTACAAAAAATTCAATTAAGGCCTTTTAACATATAATCAAAAGATTATTGTAAACGTAGCGGTGCCGATCCCTGTCACTTGACTGCTTACTAGATTATAATATACTGTCACAATATCAATCAAGCATCTTGTATCATGGTTCCATCTTGTCTCTCACAAAACACAACCTGACGAAATAAGCAGCACCTGCTACCTTGATTAGCAACCAGTTTGGCACTCACACTTTCCACCTGTGGCTGTGTGAGAAACTAATACTAATAGTACTAGTAATAGTAATAGTAATAGTAATAACTATTAACAAGTGCCGCGGAGCGACAGCGCTCATCTAACGTCTACTGCGGTGACTCTGTGGTGGAGTGGTGGGAT
>NW_014577097.1:95856-126951 GCF_000485595.1 Priapulus caudatus | reverse complement strand
TAAGTTTAGCTTCTTTGTCTCTGTGATTCCGTATTGGAATTCACTGCCTTCATCCTTGGTAAATAGCAAATTCACAACTTTTTCCGCTGCGATCCGCAGTGTGGATCTACCGACTTGATCCACTCTCTCCATCTTCGTTATAGTCTCCAGGACTTTTGAAGATTATCACTTATGAGGTTATGAGGTTATTGTCAGAGGGTGATTGGTTCAAGGATAGAGAACATGGTCATGGGTCCCAATAAAACCAATGTCATTTACATCAATATAAATATAATATTATATCAATATAATAGGTTAGGGTTATGGTTAGGGTTAGAGTTAGGATTAGGATTAGGGTTAGGGTTAGAATTAGCCTTAGGGTTAGGCCGGGTTAGGTTTAGGCACATTGGTTTTATTGGGACCCATGTTCTCTATCCTTGGGCCGGGTGATTTTGTTTGTAAAATTTGCATGAATTAATTGTTTATATTATATAATAGTAATACTGATTATTTTGTCTATGCATAACCTTAGTGTGTACCAGTGGCCCTTACCAGAAGGAAAGAATGGTCAACAAGCTGTAGAGATTCTCCAAAAACGAGTCGAACAACTTGGAGCAACAAAGACGGGAACATTTTGCGTGGATTGCGAGACTTACCAGTCAAGCCTCGGCCCAAATGGTTTGTAAAAGCAATGTTTTGTCAGTAATAAACAGATTAATTGTATACTCGTAACCAGTGGCAGTGTTTCCCCGGGCCAAAAAGGTCTGTGACTGTGAGGTGGTAAAAAAATGTTCGTGTGTTTGCGCGTTTCGAGTTCCTAGCAAAGCAAGCACCCCGGCTAGGGGGGTCTGGGGCCAAAACCCGGAATATTTTTGAAAAAATGGTGCAATTTGGTGCATTCTAAGCTATTCTGTAGTATATTGATGGAAGAACACTGATTTTCATCAGCGAGGCAGTGTTTTGGACAAATTTCTGTGTGGCGGCTGAGAATATGAGCGAGGCCGCCTCGCTCCTGTCAATGCAGGGGGAACACTGCTCGTACTAACAACATACTCCCCGAGCACATGTAGGCCTATATCTTATTTAATTCCATTTTGCAGCTCCAACAAAGAATGTCTTTCTCGTTCACAACACTGAGCACCCTGCGACAACCTTTGCTGTCCTTGAGTCTGGTCTGGTGCTGGTTGCTGATAGTCTATTGGACATCTTCATGCTCAAACTTAATGGAGCCTACAACCTCAAGAAGAATGCCAATATAGAGTCAAAGGGGCAGAGATATGAGCAAATGGATTTTGTCATCAAAATTGGCAGTGTGTCCATTGGACCAAGTTTCAAAGGCATACTCGTGGAGGTGTGTTTCTTATCAGTGTCTGCAGTGCTACAAATAATACACCCATCTTATTATCTTGTTTAATCCACTGTACATAGGTTTAATTTGAATTTGGTAGATTGAAATATGGAGGTCAATAACAAATCCCAGCTATGTGATGCCATGAAATGAGATATACATTCGGTTGTAAATTGCTCGTGTTTTTTCTCAGGTCGAGTATCAGCCGTGCGACATTCCCGCCAGCTGCTTTGATCTGATGCGAGAATTCATGCAGGGATTCATCGGACCGAGTGTTCAGCTTCCTCCACAGCTAGTAGCTGCAAAAATAGCGGAACCGTACACGCCAAAGGACACCGTGCAGCAGTACTTGGATCATTTCAACAGCCTCAGGAGGACGACGGCTGCAGGGCCACCTACTCGGATGCAGTGACACAACGTAGCAGGCTCACACGAGCTTATATCATATGATCTACTAGACGAGCCGAGTATTGCGGTCAGATGCTGTCGTTGTCATGATGGCTGGCGCATCTTCCAAGATTGAAGTACGAGGCATTCGAGTTGAATGGAAATTGGCATGAAGTGGTTGGTGTTGATCGAGCATAAGGTTATCGAAAAGAAACGTTTGTGAGAATAAACAACAGAGGTGTTCACCTGTCTCTCCTTCAAACACCCAGTCGTCATCGCCATGCAGCAAGATTTGTAGAGATATTTGTACAAAACATTTTAGTGCATGTGTATGTGTATAATATATTTATATTTTTGATATCATCTTTGCATTCCTATGCGTAATGAATTAGTGATATTATGGAGTACAAGCAGATAGAGGTGCTGAACTATGCTTTCTCCAGCGGAGGTTGGACATTCGAGATGCAACCCTGTCACTCTGCGACTCAACACTGTTTGGTACCAGCCCACCTGGATGGTATAAAGTGGTAGACCGCATATAAACGTTGGTCTTATGAGACTTGATACATGCCGGATAAACTTATTGAAACAGCTGTAACTATTTAAAAGACGGGCATACATTGTAATGGTAGCCGTCACATCCTTTTCTAATGGCAGGGGTAGAAATTAGTTCGAAAAATTACAGCCCACCCAGGCCTGTAGGTTAGGGATTTTACAGGCCCGTCAGGCAAATTACAGGCCCACATCATTCCCCGGATCCCGCAGCATTTAAAAAAAATAAAAGACTGAAATTTGAAATTTTTACAATGGTATATTTACAGTAATACAAAAACATTCAGTGACTACTAATTTTCGGTAACTTTTCATCCTCGCTGGCGTTCCGGGGATGGTTTTGCATACTGGGGATGGATTTTCTATGGGCCCATTGGGCTTGCTAGTATTAGAAATGTCAGGCCCGAGCCTTAAAGTGATTACGTCACAGTAAATAAAAAAAATATTTCCACTTTTTCACAAAATACAAGTAATTCTGTTCACGTTTTATGGTTAAATTGCTGCATTATACTTCCTATTTTACTATATTGTTTGATGTGAACATACACTCGTGACTCATACATAGCCCATAGCAAGCAATTAATGTTGAAAACATTAATTCAAATCGTCCAGGGTTTTTGGACTTTTAACTAGTTGGGAAACAATCTTATCAGGTAAGAATTTGACGATTTGTTTAGTCCCGTTAGTTCTTACTTCTAATGTAAAAAATGGGATTTTTTACAAATTTTACCATAGAAAATTTGTGACGTAGTCCCTTTAAAATATGGACATCAGGCCCGCGGGCCCCTTATGATTTCGACCCATGTAATGGTATGATAAAGATCCTGTGTAGCTCAAACATTTTATTCAAAATTCACATTAAAAATACAACCAGTTCACAAATAAACTCATTTTACCACATTGCACTATAGGTGTTTAGGTAGTATACAGTGAAATGTTGAAAATTGTTTTTTTAAATACACGTAATAAAATCTATGTTCAGTGAGAAATGGAACCTCGGAAAATATTTCATTTTGTAACGACTATACTGTTTTACTATACAGGAATGGAATTATGTCAAATACAATGTGTATTGTAATTAATGAGATATATTTTATAATAATGACTACTAATATGTTTATAAGATGAGTATACAAATGTATACCTACTATACCTTTTGTTGTATCGGTCATGGCCTCTAAATTTCACTGTCAGACTCAACAATCGAGACCATATGCAATCAAGATTGTGGAAATTTATTACATGACAAAAACGCCATTGAAAATTGAAAATTAAATGCAAAATTCCCATTCTATAGGGAGAGATTAATGCGTACTAGTAATCCTACTTGCACCACATTGCTCCATAAGCACACAATGACTTCTTACAGCTGTCCACGAGAAAATGATGTATATAGTTTGGTCTTCATCCTGGTACCTGCTATGTTGACACAATGCTCCAGTCTTCTTAAACCATCTATATTTTCTTGTCACAACATCAAGCTATGTTCACATATGGACATCTAGCCATTGATGTTTCCCACAGCGGTGACCGTCTCGCTCGGCAGTGCGAGTCCCTACGTGATCGCGGCGCCCCCTAGGTTGACACGGCGACAGTCTCGCTGGGCAGCGCGGCGCCCCCTAGGTTGACGCGGCGACGGTGACGGTCTTGCTGGGCAGCACGAGTCCCTGCGCACTAGCAGCGCCCCCTAGGTTGACGCGGCGGCGGTGACGGTCTCACTCGCCAGCACGAGTCCCTGCGCGCTAGCAGCGCCCCCTAGGTTGACGCGGCGACGGTGACGGTCTTGCTGGGCAGCACGAGTCCCTGTGCGCTAGCAGCGCCCCCTAGGTTGACGCGGCGGCGGTGACGGTCTCACTCGCCAGCGCGAGTCCCTGCGCTCGTGGCGCCCCCTAAGTTGACGCAGCGACGGTGACCGTCTCGCTCGGCAGTGCGAGTCCCTGAGCGTTCGCGGCGCCCCCTAGGTTGACGCGGCGACGGTGACGGTCTCGCTCGTGGCGCCCCCTAGGTTGACGCAGCGACGGTGACCGTCTCGCTCGGCAGCGCGAGTCCCTGCGCGCTCGTGTCGTACCCGAGTTTCTTCAGGTCCTTGGCGACGATGTCGAACGCAACGGCGACGTGGCCCTGCGAGCGGACGCGCGTGACCTCGCGACCCTCGCCGTGCGCAACGACGCACGGATCGACGTACTCCGGCCGCCGGCCGAGCAGCCAGCTCGTCAGCTTCTGCAGCTTCGACGTCGACTCGGGCACGAACATGGCGACGCGGCGGCGGTGGCGCCCCGGCGCCGGCGGCACGTGGCAGACGCCGTAGCCGCGCGCGACGTCTCGGCCGAGCGCGTCGCGTCCGTACGCGCTGAGGACGAGCTGCGGCCACCCGTGCGGGTTCGTGCTCTTCCACGTCACGTCGAGCGGAAAGTTCCACGTGAAGCCGCCGCGCTCGGCCGCCGCGCCGCGCCGCGCGATCTGCGTGATGCCCTCCTCGAGGCCCGACGTGATCACCCAGTCCTGCCCGTAGACGAACGAGTACTTGCAGAAGATCTCGTCAAACTCGGGAAATTCGGCGCCTTCTATCTGTCCGGCGAGCATCAGCAGGAACACTGAGCTGTCTCCCGTTGCCATTGTAGTTTTGTAAGTGGCGGACAGACCTCACTTCTGCGAGCGATCACTGCAGTCGCGCTGCCACGGGACGCGTAAACACCGAAGTAGGTTTTTCGATTAGTAGGAGACGAATTCTTTCGAAGCTATTCTCGATACAACCGCGTCCAGCAGTGACCCAGCGCTCAGTTCTGCGTCCTTGATCTTGTAGACCTGCAAACGTAAAACCACACACAGATATATTATCGCGACTGAACTTTGCCATTTAATCCGTCAGAGAGCCGGTCCTTTCACTTAAAACGCGAAGCAATATGACCGCCAATTCATGAACAGCCGAATCCTGCACAATGTCCCGAAACGCTGACAGTGAGGCATCGCTGATACCTTCTTTATCCTGTCGGTGTCTGTGAACTCGGAAATCCCGCTGAGAGGTACTGCAGTGCCGTTGATGAGAGTCTCTATCTGCGCGCAGGAATCGCCGAGCGTCACGACCACGATGGCTTCATCGTCGTCCTGTATCCCAAACTTACTGAACGAATCCATGATCTGCAAGCCGTCGCAAACAGCGCGTCACAACTACACGGTCGCAACAAACACAGGCATATTGGATTCCACCACTATACGTTAACTTGAATGCTCTTGGAATGTCACTTACCTCAGACGTGTACATAAATGAACGATAGGCCCTCTGAATTCACAGATTCGACAAATATACTTTTAAGCAGTAAGTGCCCACGTACTATGCAGTAGTTAACCAGCGGTTTTGAAAGGCAAGTGATAACACACCCGACTGTATGTAAATAAGAGTGAGGCCCTGTTGAGAACCGGAAAAAAGTGTTATTGCAAGGGGATAGTTTACGCTTCTCGACGCTGACATGTTGTAGACGATCTCGGAGTTGACATTGCGGGTGCGTAGCCTGCCATTCTTCTGAGCATGAACTGCCTTCACAGTAGCTGCCAACACCTGCAGGGGTGCCAACACCTGAACAACAACAATAGTATGGTTCAATTAATGAACAGACCTGCTCTCTTGCCATGTGTTCTCGCAGACCGCATGACTGGGTTTTTGCACGATGGCGTCGTCACACAACAGTAGAAAAACTCTTTTCGACTTTCCAGGAAAAAACACAATTGCGTGTGTGGCAATATTTTGGATCCAGAAAACAAGAGATGGGGCAATAAATTTAATAAATGAATAAATAAATGTAATAGGGTAAAAGTAAATAAAATTTGCAAACATTGATGAAATAACGCTTTATTTTATTTTTGTTTTTTTTGGTTACGTTACAGCTCGGAGACTAAATCTAACCTACACCAAATAAGCAAGTCTAATACTGTTACATGGCTTTTAGAATATTGTATTATAAAAAATCCTGTATTATATGATATGATATAATATATTATATTATTTCAATATATGGTAGCCGTGATCAATAACTTTCAACCGATTATCTTCGATCATCGATCGGTCAGTCGGTTGGGTGCAACCGCGATGATCGACGATGAAATTCCAGCCGATTCCCATCACTAATATATACTGTGTGCTTCGTTTTTTTTGCAAGTCGAAATGTGTGGTACGAAGATCAGGTTTTAGATGCCGGACTGAAGTACTTTACTTTACTTTACTGTTCTGTAATGGGGCCAAAATCAAAAGCGTTGATTATTTCTCTTATCTTTGCAATCATACGCAGTGGGCTAGGTAAATATTGTTGGCGAACATGTGGTGTGATGTCAGATACGACGCATTACATTGCGATGTCGATGACAGATTCACAACAGCTAGCATAAACACGACCTTGATCGCGGATATAAGAGCGTGTGCATTACCGCTGGTCCGTTAAACCACACAGAAGGTCCTACGCAGAAGTTTACGTGTCACTTGGCCAGTATTCACCATGAAAGGCAAGACGACGACAGGCGTACTGCTACTATTTGCTCTCCTTGCTCTTGCTGGGTAAGTCACTCTCAAGCTAAGCCACACACGGACACACATACAACTCAAACACCTCAACATTGGTAACTATAGATGCTCTAGTGTTATAAGACACAAAGGTACTCGTTGCGATGTAAAGAATTCGAGCGCAACATGAGAACACGTCACTTCAACTTATCGTCAACCCTACAAGTGACCAGTGGCTAGAGTCTAAAACTGCGATACCGCAGTTTTTAACACAAGTTAGTTGAACGAATACTTGTCGCACAATTGCAGGGCTGACGAGAGTGAGCACCCGGACAGGTACTACGCGCCGAGATGTTTCTGCACCGCCTACCTGCAGGGAATTTGCTCAAACCCATCCGCCTGCTTCGCGGACAAACGCTGGGAGCCTGACCACCAGTGCTACTGCTGCCGGGCGTGCGCTGCACTACAAGGGGTAAGCAGCACACGGGGTAGCCGAGTTAGAATCACGCCAGACGTTACGCGCACGTAACTTTTCAATGTACTTTTAATGACGACATGTAATGTATCTAACAGAATACAACCAGCTCTATAATAATTCATCTCCTGGATACGGGTAACACACTTATTTAGGCGAGTGGTGCTACGATACGGGGTCGACTATCGACGATGCACATTACTATCTCAGTTGTGTGTTTGGTTTGTGTACACATGCACATGCCAATCTTACTAATAGACTAACACAGTCAAAGTGCATCATACAGAACGTACATTATTTGAATACCTGTTTTCTATTTATCATCCAGATTTATTTGATATATGCTCTTAACACACCTTTGTCTTTTTTAAAGAATGTGATGAAACAGGGCTAAAAAATAAGTTGACCTAAACAATCTGAACTTTTTAAAAGTGATTCCAATTTCTTTTTTCAAACTTGTTGCAGGACATGATGGATACATGTGGTGGCTACAACATGTGGGCTGGCAGTTGTGCCAGTGACCTATACTGTCAGTATTACAATGTTGAAACCTCTTCTTACAAGGAGATTGATCCACACACTGGTGAGGTTGGGACATGCCTCATCTAAACACACGTGCTAGCAAGAGAAAATCCACGAATATATTGAGTATTATATATAATGAATTAGGGCATCCATGTTGCTTCCAGCTAGCTAGATCTACATTCCAACTCCAGCTGAGATAGGCTAGTGCATTAATCTAAATGTGTACATTTTACTGATAGTAGCATGACTAGTAATAGATATATACGTAATGAAAATCAATGTGTGCAATTCGAATTTCACACTCGTCAGCTGTTCCTTAGGTATTTTTCTTAGATACTGGTAATGGATTATTTCTGAACAACTTTTCAACTTTTCTAAAGTCGTGCAGACCTTGAATTTCACAACTGCACCGACGTCAAGTGCAACGATCACCCTCGCTTACCGCAGTGCCCCAAAACACTGGGTAATGTCCATGTCAATTTTTTGGCCCGTACTAGTTTGTTAATTCGTCTGATTTACCTTCTGGTCCAGCTCATTATAAAAGTATCTTTATAGGCACGATAGAGAAGCAAAAACATATTTAAAACCATGAAATATCAGATAGGAATAGTACTTGGCAATAAAATGAATCATTAATTTGTTGTGTACGGAGTCTACTGACATGTAAATACAGGATTTGATCATTAAATTGTCTATGTCACAAATTTTTAGAACCAGCAAGTAGAATATTTGTGTGTCATTTGTACAAAATAAAATGTATGAAAATACAATTAGTGTTTCTGTTTACTTTTCATGCTTATATACCTTCTTTATACTCCCTAATTTGCCGGTGCATTTGATGTAACCAAACGCTCGACACAAACACAACCGCCATTTATTCGAAACTCTTGCGTGGCACTCAGACGCAGCTAGCCAATATAGCGAACATCTGCGGTAAACGAGGCATTGGCAAAACTATTGTGGCAGCCATGGAAATGCCTTGTAAACTTAAGCGGGAGTTTCTAATATAAACTTCTTTCTGCTTTTTTCTCCTTCGTTTTCTTTCCGATGCACTGAATTGAACTGGTTTGCCCACCATTGTTTATCGTTGAGTTGATCTAGCGTGAAAGGTGATGTCGCAAACATTTTTGTTGGCAGAAATTAAAACAAGTGTCGCAGAGCGACAGCGCTCACCTGACGGCAGGTGTTCTGATGCTAAACTCACTGGCAAACGAATCAAGAGCACCCTCCCATCGCCGCGTTCGCTCCCCCTCGTTGTCTCTCATTCTTTCTCTTTCGCTCTCTCTTCCCTTCGCGCTCTCTATCTCTCGCTCTCTCTCTATCTCTCTCTCTTGCTCTCTCTTCCCTTCACGCTCTCTCTCTCTCGCTCGCTCACACTCACTCTCCCTCGTTGTCTGCTCTTTCTTCTGTCTTGGTCTTCTCTCTCTGCTTTTCTGCTCTCCCTCTCCTCTCTCTCTTCCTCTCTCTCTCTTCAGTGCCTCCTCTCTTCTCCTCGTCTCTCTCTCGCTCTCTCCTCATCTCGAATCTGCTCCTCTCTGCTTCCTCTCTCTTGCGCTCCACGTTATCTCTTCTCTCGTCTCTCGATCCCCTCGGCCTCTCTCTCATCCTTCTCTCCGTCATTTACTCTTCTCGAGGTGGTAGCGGCTGTCGCGAGCGGGCTGTAATGCGAACTGATTGTCTATAGCAAATGTCACTGAATTGTCTATGCAGAAACTGACAAAATTTGTCTAATGTTGCTACAGTAGCAAAGACGCTGTCTTGCGTGGAGCTAGCAGGCGGAATAAGTTTTATATAACTTCAGCAATACACATGTTATACTATATGTTAAATTGCGGGTAGCACTTTCTCGGCAGCCCAGCATGTTTAACTATGTTCTATAGGGGTGAGTATTGGCGACCAAAAATTGTATTGGGCAATATATTGGGGCCAATACGACAAAACCGTATTGCAATAATTTTCCAATACCGTCATTGGGATAGTGTATAACCATGCATGATATAGTAACTAATTTTGTGGTTTTAATATCATCATATATTGTTATTGGAGCGGTATGCCATGGGATTTAATTCTCCCAATGTTTTTTCTTGAGAAAAAACAGAAGCCGACAACGCAATGTTTCGCGCTGACAGCTGCAGTCAGGCGCGGCATGAATTACATTTTGAATTGTGGGGGGGACACTCAGTATCCCCCCTGCAAACAAGCGCGAAGGGGGGGGGGGGAATTTTTGAAAATTAGACCCTCTCAGATGCGTTTTCTGCTGCGAGCAGGGGGGGGGTTCCTGTGCACATGCCGCCGGGCGTGCGGCGGGTCGGCCGGGCCGCGTCGGGCCCGGTGCCTGGCCTGGCGCCGGCGGGGGCGGGTCTGGGCCGGCGCTGGTTGGCCCTCGAAAACACAGCACACACACACCACCCTACAGCCACGCCCAACCCGCGAAGCACGCACGTGCCACGCCAGTGCATCGCACACTAACACGACACACAGACCCACCACACACACACACACAGCCAGGCCACACACACAAGCACACCGAGCGGCCATTTGTTTTGTGATAAGATTAGAAACGGGGTGTCCAACCTGCAGTCATAAAAACAAAGAAAACAAAAGCAGAAAAACCAATCATCTTGTTTGGTTGAGGCTGATCACGACAATAATAGTTGGCTCACCGTTATTATTGTGGTCCAGTCCATATCATATATGCCGTGTATATATACTATCCAATTTGCCCAATGGAAATTCCGGCCCCACCATTATTAAAACGCGATGCTCATTTACTAAGTTCTCTCTTGGCAATGACTAATAGCCTCGTGTTCCAGCTTGAATCAAGCTGTCTACATGTGAGTGATATCTCCTAAAGCTTTCATAAACATACTTTTCTCTTGGATGATTTCGTCATAAGAATATTTTAAATATAGGGAAGAAAGGGAGAAAAACTGTATAAAAAGGAAAAACCGGTACTCACTGAAAAAAAATTTATCAGATAACATTTTTTCTCAAGTTGGTGCATGGTATTATTATTATGCTCCCCCCTCCCAAAATGGCAGCCCTTGGGAAATGAAATGAAAAGCTGCCAAAACAAAGTTAAGAAGGCCAATCGTTGACTGCGCACGATCACAGCAATTAAAAAGGTTCTCACTTTCAAAAAAACAACACTAGGCACACCGCCACGCCACGCAGCCGCAGAGCGCACCCGCCCACGACCGGCACCAACCCACACAACAAATATCATGGTGATCCAAAAATCGTGGGGGGACAAATTTGTCATGAATTCCCGCCTACTGTAAAATTCCGTTTTGGGGGGGAACATTGTCCCGCCTAGCCCCCCGTGATTTTGTGCCTCCTGAGTGCAGCGTCGTCTGTGCGGCGGTGAATACCCAATGTCACCCTCGCCTGTACTGGGGAATACCCGCTCGTCGAAAGGACACTGCCCGTGGGCTGGAATACACAATATCGCGCCTGCTGCCATAATTGGCTAATACTGGATTACTTGAAAACTTAAATACTTAAACTGAAACCTGGCACTGAAACAAGGTGCAGTGGGTGCTCGCTTTCGAGCGTGTGTATCGCGCGGGCGGGGCGCTGGGCACTGTCGATCAGGTGAGCATAGCCTATATATAGACTCCCTGTTGCCGTGATCTCTGGCCGCCACTCTGGCCGCGCAGTAGTACCTGGCGCAGTGCTCCAGCGCAGTGGTCACTTACCAGTAATACCTGTATGCCGCGTGTAGGCATTGGGCTTCGTAATACTATATACAGGCTCGCCAGTGTCAATAATTTTCGAGCGCAGTTAACAAATAGACAATAAATGGCCAAGTGTCAATGTAATTTATCTTCTTGTTTAACCACCGTATCGTAGAATAATCGAGTATCCGGGAAGTTGTATCGCGATATATCGAGTTTCAGAAATATATTGGCAATATAATCCGGATATACACCCGGTATATCGTTACATCACCTACTAGTTAACTCGGGGTTTCCAGCAGCGGCCAGCCGGGATGGTAAAAAATTATTGAAATAATTGCTCTAGAAAGCTGCTTGGTCCAGCGACCAAGCTACCCTGGACAGATGCGCACTTGTCCTTTAAATGGTACAAGTACGGACAAAACGGATAGCCGTTATTCAAACAGCTGGGGGAATGGTCCATCAGAAGCCTTCCCTGACACCCACAGAAAATGGTTCGTTGGGATCGTTACTAGCAAGAGTTGCCATCGAAATGGACTAACGTTTGAATGTCTGTAAGAATTAAAGATGGAAGCTTCCATCGAACGTAGGTATAGCAACAACTATTTCAAGAGCAGGAATAGGTAGGCACCTCGTCCCATTTACCTTACGCAAGCCTACCGGCTGACCATAGAGAGGCTGCCCACCTGTACCTAATTAACGCAGCAAATAACCTAACGTTTTTACACCCGTACTATCACACCAACCATGCACTGGCCAGTGCATAATTAAGTTAACATGGTAAACAGCTGGACAGTAGCAGAACTGCCCCCATAGAAATT
Source organism: Priapulus caudatus (assembly GCF_000485595.1). Lineage (NCBI taxonomy): Eukaryota > Metazoa > Priapulida > Priapulimorpha > Priapulimorphida > Priapulidae > Priapulus > Priapulus caudatus. The sequence continues at coordinate 114,695 of NW_014577097.1, read as the reverse complement.
ATACGACTTTAAGGAGCATAAACCTATCTATAAGCAAATTTAGCTTCCTCTCGAAAAACTTTCACCTAAGGTGGACGCATTGTAGGGGTCCTTCATACATCAGCACTGCTAATACGATTCTACCCTAGGCAACCCCCGCAAGTCAAATTCTTTCTCCGCCAACAGTAAACAATATCATGTCTTAATCACCCTCTGAGGGTCAAAAGTTATCAGTCCCCCCCAGCAAACACTCTACTTTTTGAACGTAATGGGACACGACACATAATATATGGTGCCATATCTAATAAAAGCCATGAAAATCGGGTAGGGTCACCAGCCTGGAAACAAATAATGTTCATATTCCAATCACCTCCCGCGTGATTTACTAGAAACGTTTAACAATGCTCTTCGCCTAAATTGACCTTTTAACCACTGTGGACCGTCCAATTTCGCAGGCAGTGATGCGCTTTTCCTACCATGATGCTATAACACGGGGAACCTATCACGAGGCCTAGAGGTCGAGCCGCTTTCAGAATTGTGCGCGAATTCTGCCATTTCTCGTTATACCCTATAAGTTAAGGAGGCGGATGGTTCGCCTTCTTTACAACTCTCCGACCTTTGGGACTTAACCCCCGCAGCTTCAACCCATCCAACCTCGTCTTTCGGATGTACCCCACCCACGTCCAAAATATCGTGAACCGAAGAAATAAAACTAATCGAGCGACACACCCACAACACCACCACTTAAGATTTTGAAATGCCGCAAACTCGGAGAAATTGAACGGAACGACCACAGCAACAGCACCACCACACCCCAACAGACCGAACGGACGATTACGATCATCGCGATTCCTAGCAAGACCCACCCCAGCCAGCTTACGCTAGCAATCTAGACTATCTCAGAAATAAAAGACCTAAACAAAATAGCATTTACAGACAGCTTTATCTTAAAATTTTTCAAAGCATAATACACACTGAACATATATTATTAATTTTTTTCCTATATTATATATTCTAATAATAGCCCTAACATAATGACAACGATGGTTGGGAACAACACACTCACACACACCTGTGCACCACATACACAAAAATACAAATGCACAGCCGACCACAGGCAACCCCCGAGAAAACGCAGTAAATAAACACTAGACCTATAAATAAGTGCTAATACGAGGCTAGTCATTCAAATTCGTCAAAGATTTTGAAAATTTAACCAACGTACTAACATTATTATTCAGGTGAGAGGTTTCGAGATTATTAGTAACGTTAGTACTAACCTTTAATGTAAAATTACAAAAGAAGGTTTACATCTAATAATCTCAGCGAGAATTACCGTAACGTAGACCAACTTTAAAATCTTAACTGTAGATGTATATATAAGAATTCAGGGAAATCTAATTTGTGTTAGTTACAGACAAATAATACTACTATGGGCGTGTATGTAATATAAACTATTCAATCTTACTCACATCTTACCTTCTTGTACGCTAGTAGTCCATTAGCCCTAAATAATTGGGATTCGACTTCAACCTCGTTTTCTTCCCTATGAACAATTTAGTGTTCGTATTAATTTTCCATCAAGCCAGTATCTACCACTGTTAGCGCTTATCCAGCTGTATATCTACATTCATTAAAACTGCATTTGTTGTGGTTAACTTAATAATTGAACAGTAATTAACTACATATGTATTGAATCAATAACCTATAATATAACTTCATTGCAATAATATAACAATGTCTACCGATAATGTACTATATATCTTCCCCTTTTCTTAAGGGAATTACAATAAGAGGAAAATAATTTATACAATACATAACCTACCAATCATAAATCATACTAAAAAATATAACGGTTTTCGCTTTAGTGAACATGTCTACATCGATTATTCCCCAAGTATCAGAAACTTCCCGGTGTTTGCTCGTGCACGGTCATAAATACAATAACAAATACTGCAAGCCACATTCCTTTTATAGCGGACAATTCGCTTGACAATCCGGCAACCACACCGGAACTAGACCGGGACTAATTCTGGGCTCCCATAAAACCTTTTTAATATTTTTAGGTGAATGTTTGGAGCAGGAACGGGGTTACATCTGGGAAATTTTCGGGTGAGATCGCATGCAAAATGCATGGCGCCCGAGAAAGTGGCCGGCCTGGGTAACGCCGCTATTGGCCGCGGAAAAACAACCTATCCGGTTCCTTCTACATGGTTTACTTGCTACTGATTATGTTATTACATTCACTCATCGTTATTCACGTTCTAAAAAGATTGTTTTTCAGAAACACCCGCTTTCATTTACCTTAGTAATATTACGTTCGCCCCATTTCAAATACAATCAGACGCAAGTCAGAGCGAGTCTAGTCAGCCCTCCCTGCAGTGCGCCACAGATACAAGCGAGAACAGGGCTATATGTAAGCCTCACTCTGATTGGTCCTATTATTGTAATATGGCAAACGTATTACTAAAGTGAAATTGAAGCGGGGTTTCTTGAAAAAATATCTTATTGTAAGAAGATGGAATAACGATGAAGTAGAATGTTATACACAAATACCAGTAGCGCACGGTAAAGCGCATGTAGCAGCGCGACGGTAGGTTTTTTTTCGTAGGGACCAATCAGCGGCCGTACGGGCCGCATTCGCACCGCGATCGCACTTTCGCAATGGCGATCTTCACGCAATTTTTCAATGAATCACCCGGTTCTGTCCCAATAACCCTCACCAAAATATAAAAACATAACTAGGGGGGTCCGGGGGGCGTGTTTTTTTACCGTACCACTAATTAATGCGTAAAATCATCACCACACCACAGACGGTATTTGGGGTTCTTGTATATATAAGATAGCCGAGTCGGTGTACAGTTATTGTTGGGTGTGGGACAGGTAGACTGTTTGCACCTGTGTATTGTGTGCAGTGCATGCGTGGCACGGTAAAAATACACGCGCCGGGTGTCCTGGTCGAATGAGAATTCTTGACGATCGATTCCCGCGCTGGCAAACTTTTATTGTGGTGGAATTTAAACGGGGCGGAGGTAATTTAAACGGGGCGCAAGGATTGAAACAGGGGGGAGTTTTCCCAAACGCGCCCCGTTTGCGCAACGTAGGGAGAACCCTGCATTGTCTAATTCAAGTTACCATGCCAAAGTACACTACAGGAATGGGGTCTCACGAGAAATAAGTCGCATCAAGTTCAAGTTCAAGTAATCTTTATTTATAGTCGGTATGTTTACAACGAGAAACGTAAGCTCTGAAGAGCTTTTAAGACCGACCAACCAACTATCATCAAGCAACTGTGTCAACAAGATGTAAACAAACATATTAATCGTCGTATATTTCGCCAAATACTTTCTCGAGACCACCCGAGTTACACCATGTATACTGACACTGTATATACGTATATCAGGGTGCGAAATTAACGGGAGTCAGGAGTCAAATACTCCCTGATTTACTGTCAGACTACCTGATTTGACATATGCAGGACTGTCATGTGTGGAATGTGCGGAATTTGCAGAATTTGTGGAATTTGCAGAATGTGTGGATATGCAGGATTTGTCATGTGTAAGCTGCATCTGACTATGTCAGATGAGCTAAAAACACAAATAGCATTTCGCAGTTTTATTTATAATTTTTCCAAACATAATACACATGAACATATATTATTAATTTTTCCTATATTATATATTCTATATAGCTAACATAAATCAAAACAGAAACTGTTTGGGCACCACTCTGTGCACCATACACAAATCACGATGACACCGACCACAGCAACCGAGAGACGCCAGTAAATAACACTAGACTATAAATAGTGTTGACGGCAGTAATTCAAATCGTCTAGATTTTTGAAAATTTAACCAACGTAATAACATTATTATCAGGTGAGAGTTTGAGGATATATTTAGTAACGTTAGTACTAACCTTTAATGTAAAAATTACAAAAGTAAGGTTACATCTATAACTCTCAGGAGATTCGTAACGTAGACAATTTAAATATTTTAACTGTAGATGTATAATAGATTCAGGAAATTAATTTGTGTTAGTTACAAGACAAATAATGTATGTAAATATATATTACAATCTTACTCTTTACTTTTGTACCTAGTAGTTTACCTAAATATTGATGATTCAATCACAGTTTTTTTCCTATGAACATTTAGTGTTCGTATTAATTTTCCATCACCTCTACCACTGTTACCTTATCCAGTGTTATCTAATTCATGTAAAACTGCATTGGTTGTGGTTATTAATATTGAAGTAATTAATAAATATGTATGTAAACCTTATAATATATTCATGCATTACTGTATAAGATAATGTACTAATATACTTCCCTTTTCTTGATTACAATAAAGAAATCATTTCATAAATAACTACACAATTCATAAAAATATAGCAAAATATAGTTTCTCCTTTTAGTGAACATGTTACAGATTACTCCAGTATAAAAAATTACCACGAGTGTTTGCTGTGACGGTATATAAAATAACAAATACTGCAGCCACATTCTTTTTATAGCGACAATTCGCTTGAAATCGGCAACCACCGGACTAGACCGAATAATTCTGTCCCATATAACCTTTTTTATATTTTGGTGATGGTATTTGGACAGAACGGGTTCATTGCAAATTTCGTGAGATCGCATGCAAAATGCATGCCTGAGAAAGCCGGCCTGCTCGGCGCTATTGGCGCGGGAAAAAAGAAAGCTACCGCTTCCCTTCTACATGGCTTTACCTTGCTACTGATATGTGTATACATGCACTTTCCAATCGTTATTCACTTTAAAAGGATTGTTTTCAGAAACCTTTTACATTAACTTAGTAAATTACGTTTCGCCATTACAAACAATCAGACAATACAGAGCGAGTCTATCAGCCCTACCTGCAGTGCCACAGATACAAGCGAGAACCAGGGCTATTGTAAAGCCTCACTCTGATTGGTCTATGATTGTAAATGGCAAACGTAATTACTAAAGTGAAATTGAGCGGGTGTTTCTTGAAAAAAATATCTGTTTAGAAGTGAGATAACGATTGAATGAATTAACACATAGCCAGGTAGCAAGGTAAAGCATGGTAGAAGCGGACGGTAGGGTTTTTTTGTCGTGCCAATCAGCCGGCGTAGCGGGGCCGCATTCGACAGCGCATGCATTTGACATGGACGAATCTCACGAAATTTCAGATGACCCGTTCTCGTCCCAATACCCTCACCAAAATATAAACTAACATAGGGACGGGTCCGGGGGCGCGGTTTTGTTTTTTTACCGTACCACTAGATTAATGCGATCAAAATCTCACACACCAAGACGGCTATATTGGGTTCTTGTATATATAGATAGCCGAGTCGGTGTACAGTTATTGTTGGGTGGACAGGCTTGGACTGTTTGCACCTGCTGCTATTGTGTGACAGTGCTAATTGGTGCACAGGTAAAAATACAGCGCCCGGCCAGTGTCCGTCTGCATTGTCGAATGGAAGAATTCTTTGCACGATCGATTCCCGCCCCGCTGGCAACTTTTATTGTTGTGAATTTAAACGGGGCGGAGGTAATTAAAACGGGGCGCAAGGATTGAAACAGGAGAGAGTTTTTTCCAAACGCGCCCGCCCGTAGTTGCGCAGACGATAGGGAAGAACGCTGCATTGTCTATGCAAGTTACCATGCCACAAAGTACACTTACAGGAATGGGGGTCTCACGAGAATAAGTCGCCATCGAAGTTCAAGTTCACAGTGAATCTTTATTTATCAGTCGGTATGTTTTACAACGAGAAACGTAAGCCTCTGAAGAGCGTTTAGAGCGACAACCAACTATCATCAAAGCAAGACGTGTCAACAAGTATGTAAACACAACATTATATCGTCGTTTATTTTCGGCTCAAATACTTTCTCGAGACCACCCGCAGTTACACCATGTATACTGGACACTGTATATACGAATATAGGGTGCTAATTAACGGAAGTCAGGATCAAATACTCCCGTGATTTACTGTCAGAACTACCTGACTTTGACTTATGCAGGACTGTAACATGTGTGGAATGTGCGGAATTTGCAGAATTTGTGGAATTTGCAGAATGTGTGGATATGCAGGATTTGTCATGTGTCTCCCTGAAAATAATGCCATACTAACTAGTTCGTTCCAGAGCACGCCCTCTTGAAATTACCGTATTTTGTCAACTAATGTGATAAAGAAAATCTTTAGGACGATCTTTAAGAGGTAACATGACTGTGTTATGTGCTATACACTATAGTAAGTCGTAGTATGTTATGCCTACCAATGCTGCTGTCAGAACACCAGCCTCTACGTTCCCTTCAACGATTGATTGACGAATTTCCCGGGAATTTTTTACGTCTGAAAACAAACTTAACGCCACAGACTCTCCATCAAATTGTTCCAAAACAAATTTCTCTTGCATGCTGACTATAAATGTAAAGTAAAATTCATTACATATTTAGGAATATCAGTATTAAGTTAAACACCAAGAAACCAGGCAAAATTTAAATTCAACCATATGATTCAACTCATCGGGAGCTGACATTATGGATGATGGATTATTGCGGATACTTTGTTACTATCTAAATAATATCGGTCTCAGTTTCTAAATAAATATTCTAAAAGCGCAGCTTATATAACAACTACAATAAACGGAAAATATTGTAATAATCAGAATAATTTCTACAGAAAGTATTCACTAAATCATTTTGTAAAGTTTGTATTAGGCTTATAACATTCCGTTTTATGATGTGTACAGTGTGGTTCTTCCAAAATGGCTGCCCCCATGTATTCTGGGGCGAATTTGTTATTCTTAGAAGTCTCAGGAGTTTTCTTTGGCTTGAGTATATATATTCTGACTGTCATAAATAATGAACAACCAGAACCGTATATGGATGAGATATTTCATATACCACAAGCTCAGTCATATTGCGAAGGCAACTTTACTAAGGTAATCTAAGTCAGACTAACTCAGTAACTGAAGCTAGCGCCAAGAAACGGTATTGCTAGGGTTATAAGACAATCCGTATAGACAATATAGGCTGTATAGACAATAGACTGTATAGACAATCCGTCGCACAGCCTGGTTGGGCTATAAGTTTAATAGTAATACTAGTACTAGTAACTCTAACCTATTATATTGATATATTATAATATTATATTTATATTGATGTAAATGACATTGGTTTTATTGGGGGCCCCCATGTTCTCTATCCTTGAACCATAAACCCTAACCCTAACCCTAACCCGACTAGGCTGTGTGACTAACGTCAATATACGTATATCAATAACGTCAATAAACGGTATTCTAACCGTCGCAATACCGTTTCTTGGAGCTAACTAAGTCTAACCAAGGCTGATAGGGTCTATGCCCTCCAGGGTACTGCCGGAACGTACCCTGGGTACGGTCCGGTATACGGAAACGTACCCTGATAACTATCTGATATGGCGGACCGTACCTCGCTTACTCCCTACCGTACCCTGACTGTCCCTGTTCCACCCACTACTGATGTCGCAAAATTTGAAATATACATACAGACCAGTATGATATCTTTATAAAGTTGGATTGGAGTATGAAACTGTGAAACCAAGAAGAAATTTCAACCTATATACACTGATGCGCGCAATCCTTTTGCAAATATCGCGATGATCGGGAATGCGTTTTCCTTTCGCAATGTTTACAACATTTTCACGCATTTTCGCGCAAGATTTTTGAAAAATGGCTCCAAGTGTTGTGGTGGAACAGGAAAATTTGTATGACTATCTTAATGGGTTGGAAACGTATAGATTTGCTGACACTTGTAGAAAGGGTCGGGAGGTTAAACGTAACAGGGTAAGGGTTACGAATATTTTGCGGGAACGGACCGGAAATAAGGAACGGGAGCATAAAGCGGCGCGTTTCCTGCCGACAAGCGGTATGTATTACGACATTGGCTGAAAGTCGAGGTACGGTTTGGAGTAGGCGAGGTACGGTCCGGCATATTAGATAGTTACGTTTCGGCAGTACTCTGGGGGACATAGACCCTATCAGCCTAACTAAGAGTAAGACTAAGACTAAGAGTTAGAGTAAGACTAACTGTCACTAAGGCAGTGTCGCCTGCTCAATCCAGTTACATAGTCACGATAGTGGAGTGCCATGGCAATGCCAATGGTACTGGCGCTGTGACTGACACGTCTGTCGACACGGCCAAATCCTAGTTTAACACCCCGTATTAGTTTAACACATTTACAAAACTACCAAAATTACGGGTCCGGTATACCGGAACGTACCCTGGTACTATCTAATATGCCGGACCGTACCTCGCAAAAGGCGTACCTTCAAAAATCACAAAAGGCCTTGTTTGAATAACTTGGCTAAAATCTTGATGATTTTATTAGATATTACAGTTTGTGATATGCAATCTATGGTGTGTAAAATTAAACCTAAATATCAACATGTTCTTGTACATTGCAGTGGGACCCAATGATCACAACTCTACCTGGTCTGTACCTGGTTTCTGTTGGCCTCTTGAAACCACTGGCAGTGTTGTTCAAGTTTCACAACTTGGAGTTTTGCACACCATTTTGGCTTAGATCTATCAACGTACTATTTGCTGTGGGAAACCTCTATGTTATTTGGTGTATTCTTTGGAAACTCCATTACCAGACTAGCAAGGTATAATGAGTTTTAATCTATAGTTCACTCTTTCATCTACATTTAGTCATGTTTTTTCATTCACAGTAATGAATGTTTTATAAACTAACTAAATATTGTGATGCTTAGCAAGTACATATATATGACGCACAATCTTGCTCAGTAGGAGGCACTAGCGTATATGTCTGAGCTTGTATTTTGAGCTGACATTGGTAGAAGCATAGCTCTAGTAGAATGACAAAAGTATCTCCGTGTATCCATTTGTCGACAATAATGGTTGAAAATCTAACTGGCTTCATAATTAAGCACGGTGGTTATAATTAGGATGTAGACAGGTAATAAAAAGTACTTTGTCATTTTGGACCTGCTAGTAAAAGAAAATCTGTAGGATAGTAATAATAGCAACACGAAAACAAATAGCAGTATGAGTAATAATTGCAGCTGTAATTTCTGTTGTGTTACTAGTGATAATGGTAGCAAGTGTAGTAAGATCTGTAGCCTTTGAATAAATCCTGTTGTTCTGCGGCGCTTTATTAAAAATTGATAACTGAAACGAATGTATCCTATATTAACTAGTTAATCGATAAGAGACGTGGCCATATCATTAAGAAATAGAATAGGAATGTTTTCTTCTGCAATGTAGCGACTAACCATGTCTACTGATTCCAGTCGATGGAGGTAGTTTTGCCATCACTGATGCGGACATAATGTTAGGCAACTTTCGTTTACAGGATTTCTCCACGAACAGAGCTCTGCTGGCAGCCATTAATCTCACGCTGTTCCCGGTGCTGTACTTCTTCACGTTCCTCTACTACACAGACGCCGGATCCGTGTTCTTCGCCCTGCTGCTCTATCTGCTCAGTCTCCATGGCAACCACGCGGCGGCCGCTGCGGTCGGAGCGTGCGCGGTGGCGATGCGGCAGACAAACATTGTGTGGGCGGCGTTCGCATGCGGCTGCGCCGTCACCGCACGGGTAACCGCTTACGCGCAGTGCGGGAGCACGATGGAGCGCGACGACGGCAGGCAGCTGAGCGAGCGAGAGTATGTCGATCTGCTGCGCGCCGCGATGCGCCGCGTCCTCGCCGACCCGAAGAGAGGCGTCGCGGGCATCGCGCGGCAAGTCGCCGCCGTCGCGTGGCCATACGCGATCCTCGCTGCCGGCTTCGTCGCGTTTGTCGCGTACAACGGCTCGCTGGTCGTCGGCGACCGGTCGTCGCACCGAGCGAGCTTCCACGTCCCCCAGCTCTTCTACCTGTGCGCGTTCTCGACGGTCTTCGCATTCCCCTTCACCGTCGGCCGCCGCACGGCTGCACACTTCGTGCGCTGCCTGCGGCGGCGACCGTGCCTCGCCCTCGGTCTTGCCGCGGCTATGCTGCCGGCCGTGCACTGGCTCACGTACGTGCACCCGTACTTACTCGCCGACAACAGGCACTACCCATTCTACGTGTGGCGTAAGGTGTTCGAGCGGCACGCGCTCGTCAGGTATCTCCTGGTCGGCGCATACGTGTTTGCGCTCTGGTCGTGCTACGTGCGGCTGTGCAGCAGAACACCGCCGTGGAAGCTCGTCTTCGCGGCGTGCTGCTCGCTGGCGACCGTTCCGCAGAGCCTGCTCGAGTTCCGCTACTTCATCCTTCCCTACCTCATGTTTCGCTTGCACATGCGAACCTTCAGCCCATGGAAGCTGTCCATGGAGCTTGCATTTTACGTGGCAGTCAATGTCGCTACGCTACGGCTGTTTCTAGAGAAACCATTCGCTTGGCCCGATGTTAGCGTGAAACAGAGGTTTATGTGGTAGTGCAAGTATGAGGAATTGCATATGTGCCCGATCAAGAGACGTGGCACGAGTGATGTATTATGGCGTAATGACTAGACAAATAAATAGCTCATCAGTTCCAGTCAAATAGTTGAATAGTGACTAAAAATCAATCTTAGGTGAACAATTACTCGATCATGTAATAGCGCCTTTTATGGTTTATATCAGTGCCTTATCATTGAACCTTACCCACTCAATATTATGCTCATACTACTAATTGTTTTCTGTAATTAATCATGAAAATATCCCTTCATTTTATCCTGTAAATATTGGTGCTGGATTTATATCGGTGAAGCTTTTATTCTGACTGCTAAAACGTCTATAGTATCAGAATACCTTTCTGCTACTACAGTTTATAAATATGAAAGTAGCAAGTATTAAAGAATTATGATACAACTTATATAAGCATCTTGTTTGGCATGTCTTGGTACGTGATTTCCATCGTAAATATGACACGATTTCGGATTAAATACGGAGTGAGCTACGTCTATAATGTTATAAGTGTACACGCATATACACACACAAGCACGTATACACGCACGTACGCACGCACGCACACACACACGCACACAGGCACGTACACACACACACACGCACACATACCCACACGCACGCACGCACGCACGCACACGCGCACACACACACTGTTTTGACTGATAAATTGGATGTTATATAATACAGAAAAATTCTTGACATGCCAAATGGTCAACTACAAATTTTAATTTTCAATTCTAACCGTTGGTGAAAATATTTAGATAGTTTCTGATGTAAAACTGTTAATTTTGTGGTTCACATTTCCATGTTCCATGTTCTATGTTCCGTGTACGATACCAGCCCATCTAATTAATATAATGTTGCCAACTTTTATGTTTTCTGGCTGTATATTAATAGTAACAGGATGTTGATTTGCGAAAGAGCGAACGGTCTTATTGCATTCCACAGACCAGAGACAACTCGTGAGCTCAGGGGGGGGGGGGGGCAGGAACGTACGTTGTGCAAACGCTTACTTCTTAGGCTTACAGCAGTTTTGCTGACAAAGAAGATTTTTGTTAGCAGCAATGGGATAAAACTGCGGTACACGTTATGACAATTTGTCTAAATGACAATGACAATTTGACTAATTGTGCCTAATTTGCCTAATAATGACAATTTGTCATTATTAATCCATGATATATATATTGAGGTGGCTACGCTTAAGACTAGGATCATGAACGCTGTTAAGACGTTCATCAACCCAGCCTGTCGAGGAAGTTCTGGTTGGCCGAGGCCTGGTAACCATGCGCTTGCTTGTTCTGTCGATCCTTGACCATCTGCAGCTGCCTGCGTAGCACATCCAAGGAGCTGATCACCGATAGCCGGGGCCCCGCACGCTTCTCGTACGCTTGCCGCCAGACGGCGTCAGCATCGCGCGCCTGCTCCAAGGCGTCCACTTTTTCCGGCGTCAACACGGGAACGAGTCTGAGCAGCGTCTTCGATCCGTGGCGGTCGTTGTATCCGCGCGCCTCCTGGCGAGAGGTGGTGGCGCAGCTGATCACGAGGCAGGCGAAAACGAGCTGTAGAACGAGCAGCGCCATCTTCCTTCTGAATATATAATAAAGAAGGAGCAACACAAGATGATTCACGTGCGATTAGATGAAACGAACGCGGCGTAATTTAATAATTAGTTAAACTAATGTTTAGTTAACTCTCTTCAATTAGTTAGGTGACTTCAGATATAGGAGAATACTCCACTGTACAGTTAAAAAGTAGTGCGAAACGCGCACGCTAACTGGCCTGAAGTCTGAGATGCATACCGAAATGTAAATCTTATGTAAAGCCCGGCGCACATTGCCGAACATTTTGCTCAAAAACATTATCGTAGCAATGTTCCACGAAATGTCCGTGAATGCATGTGCGGTGAAAAATGTCGCCGAACATTTGTTCCAAACAATGTTTCTGAAGATCGGAAATGTTTGATATCTCGAACATTGTTCGTTGAATGTTCGTCAATGTGCGCTGAATGTCGAACAATTCTAGGAACATTTGTAAAGTAGTAACCAATAGCAGCACGATATGTGGTCACATGATTTTTGTGCCCAATCATGCGCCGATCACGTGACTCTTTACAACACAGCTACTGGACGGCGCCACGAAGTTGTTCGCTGCAAAATGTTTGGCAATGTGCGCTCAGCAATTGTTCACCCGCACATGACACCAAGTTAATATGATTGTCAGCACCACGTCACGCGTACACGCACCAGTGTGCTTCGTGGTGACTGCGATAGGTTAAGCCTGCATGGCGCACATTGCCGAACATTTTCCCGCCGACAAGTATGTTGTTTTTCTTTTGGGGGGGGAGCGGCAGATGAGAACCGTGAAGTGTCGGCGTAGATCAGTGGGCCGTAAATCCGTACCGAGGGTGGGGGGGGAATGATCGGCGATAAGCACTCACATATTAGGCACGAGCACATAGGCAAGCCCACAATAAATATTACTGCACAACGCGCGCATCGCGCACGCACGGAACATAACACACCACACGCCAGCACACACACACACACACAGCACACAGCACACGACACACACACCACACACACATACTCACGAGCATAACGAACAATAACAACAAAACACAATGCACACACCCACACTACCACACACGTACACAGCACACACAAACGACACGTACATAATTTATAACATGCATACATACTATGCACGCTTCTATGCCAAATTTACAAACGTACGGTTGTACGTGCCGTAGTGATGCCAGTTGCTAGGGGCGGGTCTGGGGGCATGCCCCCCCCAGACAATTTGAATATTTCAGCCATTCTTCAGTGGCAATCTGGAGGCAGTACTGTGGGCCATTTCTTATGTCTGTACACTATTCAAACTCTATACTCAACCCTACAGTTGAGGTTCAAACACTTTTCTTTACTTTTTCAGGTAGAGCGTACACAGTTAGGTTACTATAGTAATTAATACAATGTAATAAAACACGACAGGTAAGAATTTGCAATTTCTTCCCACAATTTCCTTTTTTGTATTTTGCAACCATACCTTTTGTATTTGTGAGTCTGGAAACATTTCTTGAAGCAGTTCATTTGCAAGGGTCTAGCCCGCATCAAAGGCCATTGTGTTCAATTAAATAATGGCGAAATCTCACTTCTGGCGTCAAGACAGACAATTCTCATCTGCTGCAAAGAAGCTTGATATATTAGGTGTAAAGTTCCAGTCTGCAGCCCGCGTAGCGACTTGTACTTTTTGAGAGACTATATGCCTCTGGCAGTACACTCCTTCCTCTTCCGTGCGCCCTCGAAAGTCTGTCTTACTTGCTACGCATGCAGTAGCGCCATGATTAACACTAAATTGTACTGTAGGCTATTAGCGCAGTTATACATACATTTAAAAAACTCATTTCTCATGCATTATGCTGAAATTGAAACAATCATATTTCTTTCTTTTTTCTTCTTCTTCCTTCTTTCTTTTTTCTGTCTTTTTTTGAATCTCAGGGGGGTATTTGTACAGGCCATCCCCCCCTCCTTCAAGAGCGGGGGGATGCATCCACCCCCCGGAATTTACGCCCCTGGTGCGAATCACTTAAAGAGCGAGCGGTTCCTAGGGGTTGGTTGCAGGGAGGGGGGAGTTTCTCCCCTCCCACGCGAAGCGCGGAAGCTCTGACGTTTCATTAAATCATTAGAGAAAGAAGACGATTCGTTGTACCGTTCTCGACTCTTAATCTTAAATTTTCAAAAATAATATTGTTAAACAAGATTTCGATTTTTTTTAGGATATCTTCAGAAAAGAGCATCATGCATGTGATAAATATATTGACGTTTAAATCAACCAATCACCAAACAATCAGCATTTCGTCATAAGGTTTCCATAATTGCTAGCAGGACTGTGTGACAGGTCAGACACACAATAAGAATACACAAGTAGCACGTAGAGAACCCGACCCGCTGTACACAAAATATCCGTAGAGCTCGATAGTAATATTATTGTGTAGGTACGCATGATATGTTATGCCGAGCTGGATGAAAGGCGAACTGCGCTGGGCTCAAAGCTCACTTCACAAAATATTTTTAAATAATTAAAAGATATCTGTTGTTTCTTTTATAATCTTTTTAACACAGTCTTTGTCATGTGTCTTTGTATGCTCCTTTTTCTTCCTACGTCCTCTTCTTTCTCTCTCTTTTTTTTGGCCGGCGTTTTGGGTGGGGGCGACCGCCCCCACCGCCCCCCCCCCCTGGCTACGCGCCTGCTTGGCGATCGCAAGCAAAGTGAACAACCGGTATAGGCACAGATCGTGCGTAATATGTACCAGTACCTACGCAGGCCCGCTACGTGGCAACGGCATATACGTGCGACATCACTGCGCCCACGCACGGATACGCATCAATAATACCCCTGTCACACCTACCCGCGATCACGCTCGCGCTCCCACTGCGACCTGAAAAGTATGAAAGCGCGAGGAAAAGCGCAGTAAGGTCTCTGAGAACTAGTTGGTGACGCAGTGGAAACTATCAAAGACGGAAGAGGGTGGCCATGAGCTACCTTGAGCGCCAAACCTCGGCGCTTGTGTTGGTCCGAATCAAAACAAGCGCAGCGGGTCGGCGCTCTGTAATGAGCGGTGTAATGACGCAGTATACAGTCGCCGTGGCAGAGCAAAGCGAACTACATGAGCGTATCGTGGACGTAGCAACAACGCATAGAAGCGACTTGGGGTCGCAGAAATCGTCTCCTGCGACTGGTTTGCGACTGCTGTACGCTCATTGGGCTCTCCATACGTGCCTCTCCCGTTCTTAGTGCGCCGTTACTACGCTTCCACTACGCTTTCTGGGCTTGTTTCCGCTCATTCTACGTCCACACTGCGCTGCCACTGAGACTATGACGCTCGTAATACGTCCATGGCGTTGTTCCCACGTTTTCAATAGGCTCACAGTGCGTTCTTATTACGATCCCACTTTCACTGACCCCCCCCCCACATTTTGGTATAAATACAGCTTCATCTTCTATACACAATCAGTGTGCATCTGCTCTTCACCATGGCCGCAGACAGGCAGAATGTGCTAATTGTACTACAGTTAGCACATATGCAGGCACAAGATGACCAGGCCCTTGTCAACATCATTAGAAGGAGGAGGGAAAGAAGGGAGAGGAGATGCTGGGTTCGACCATGGTTAGACGTGGGGAGAAGAGTTCAGTTTGGCCACTATCACTGCCTAATGGCCGAGCTACGACACGAAGATCCTGCATCCTTCTTTAACTTCCTGAGAGTACAATCAAAGATGTTTGATGAGCTCCTAGCAAGACTTGGTCCAAGATGCACCAAACAAGACACCATGTATAGAAAGGCTATGGAACCAGGGTTGAAGATTGCAATTACTATGCACCACCTAGCATCCGGTGCCAAGTACGCCAGTATGAAGTTTGACTTCAGTGTTCCTCATAACACCATGTCTGTCCTAGTACGAGAAGTCTGCCAGGCCATCGTAGATGAGTACAAGGAGGAAGTCATCAGCTGTCCAATCTTCCCTGAAGAAGGGGGCATTCCTCGACCCATGCCTCTTCTTTTTGGCATGGCGCATACAGCGGCTGAATGTAGACTGATCCTGAAGGTCGCAGGAAGCTCTATATATACACGCCGCGCACGCGCAGTGAGCGAGTTTCAAACGTATTGAGAGCGTAGTAAGAGCGCAGCGAGAGCTACTTGGACGCACTGAGAACGCACAGAACGCAGTGGGAACGCATTGAGAGTGCACTGAGCGCAGTGGGAGCGCATTGAGAGCGCACTGAAGATCAAACTGGGAACGCATAGGATCGCAGTGAGAGCGTAATAAGCGAGTCAAGAGCGTACTGTAAGCTACTGTTAAGCTACATGGTGTCACACCATGGTCACACCACGCCATGGATTTTCATGGACTGTGCTTTTCCTCGCGCTTTCATACTTTTCAGGTCGCAGTAGGCGCGCGAGCGTGATCGCGGGTAGGGTTTCCTTCTCGGTTTCCTCATAGTTCATAATTATAACTTCATCCTTTCCTTACTTTCTATACGCCAGTTCTTCCACTTTTCCCTCTTTCTACCTCCTCTACATTCTCCTCCCCTTTACTTCTTTCCCTCACTTCCCACGTGCTCTTTCAGTACGCCAACTTTTCCTACATGGTCAACCATCTCACCTCAACTACGTTCTCCTTTCCTCTACCTTTCTTTTATCCAATCTACCTTCTCCACCACGGGGTCCATCCCTTGTCGCGGTGTGGTGGCTTGCGAGCCTCAATAACCCGGAGAACTATGCCAACGGGAGCATAAGCTTCTGGCAGGGTCACCCAAGCTGGACAGGTCAAAGGGTAGAGGCCAGACAAATTTGGACCACCTTTTTTCGAGGTTAAGGGGTTGGGATATGGCTAACACCTCTAGACCGGAAAAAACAGCTTGTTACAGAAACATTGACGACATTACTAGACTTGGGTGTGGAAGGGCCACAACCTCGTAGGAGTATGACGCGTTGCAGTGAAAGCCTGACGGAAGCTGCAAGGCCGACTCCCCTTCTGACATCCAAGACAACAACCAAGATTGCCACTTAGAACATCCACAGAATGTACGAAGCAGGGAAGGCAGCACAAGTGGCAGCAGACATGAAGAAATACAAGATAGCCCTGCTAGGTCTCTGTGAGACCAGATTGATACAGGCAGGACAACTGAGACTGTCAACAGGTGAGACAATCCTGTACTCAGGCCACGAAGAAGAGGACGCCCCCCACACCGAAGGAGTCGCCTTGATGCTAAATCTACCTTCTATACCCAGCCTAGTTTGATTTATTTATGGATAGTAGAAGGTGTCACCGTTGTGCTGACAGAACCATGTCAGCTGAATGGGTAGGATTAGCGATTAGAACAACAAGCAGCAACTACCTATTATAATCGTAATTATCAGATTTCTCGCTCGTTAGTCTGTGTCTGTGGTTCTGGGCACAGGTGTCGATTACAAATGGCCATAATGCAACCCTCTGTCTAGAGCGAGATACTGGAGTAATGCGGTATAAACTGATTTGAGAAATTACATGCCAACGCGCTATTTCAACGATACATTTAGCATACCTGAAGATAGTTTCTAACAAGTGATGGGTGTCGAATGAGAGCTGAAGAAGAGAGCGCTCAACTTGGCATCTACGCGTGGCGGCGATGTTGTAGGTAGCTCTGTTCCGATGTGCTGGTTAACCACAGCGTCCTGATAAGCGATGATGATGAGCGTTCGTTCATGCGCACATGTACGAATGAAGCCTCGCTCCTTGTTTCACGTATCACCAATATTCTGTGCAATTCTTGCTCTACCTAGCAAAAGTGATAGTACCTAGCAAAAACAGTGAACGTATTGCCAACCGACTTAGACTCATCCATCCATCCGTTCGTCAGTCCGTCCATCGCCATCATCCATTGCCATCCCATCCATCCATTCATACTATCCATCCTCCATCCATCCATGCCATCAGTATCATACCAATCATCCATCCATCCATCCATGATCGCGTGTACGATTTATTCATGCCTGTCGATCCATTCAGTCCAGCCGATTCACCATAAGACAAAGTCACTAATCGTATCTTATTACGTTTTGTTGTTAATACAACTCACTGTCTGCGAAGGAGATGTAACGCACAGCACACAAGGCGCCGCAGCGCGCACACGAGGATTGCCCTACTTACTATGATCGCATGCACTGTATGCTCCGAACACAATTCGCCCGCCGTCATCCACCTCGTTAAATACGTCAATAGTATGTGCGCACCAACTTTACAGTGGCCTAAATATGGGTGCGTGTGCGCGCAAATGCGTCGTTATTAAGGCTGTATAATCATGCAGTTTTTCCTAGACGTATTTTTCATAACTACCCTCCAGACCATCTATAGTCATTACGTCGTCCGTTTTTCCATCATCGCCATCCAGTTCAATAAATCAATTCATCTTAATCAATCATTCCATTAATCAATCGCATCGCATCCATCGCATGTCATACCAGCATCCATCCGATCTATCCATCCCATCGCATCCATCCACATCCATCCCATTCATTCATCCATCCATTCATCCATCCATCCATCCATCCATCCATCCCATGCTATCCATCCATCCATCCATCCATCCAATCCATTCATTCATACTATCCTATCGCATAACCATCATCACTGCTAAAATCCGAAACGCGGACCAGAAGTAGCAGAATTAGCGTATCTGTTAAAAGTAACCGCGAAGCGCGTAAGCGCGAGAATATTTAGGGACGCCTGACTTCCATTTCAGCTATTGCGGCGGTAGGCATCAATAAGCGAGGAACACCAGACCAAGACCCAGCAGCCCCTCGCGGACACCCTCAACGAGCGGCTGCCCGCCCATCTGACGCAAGCTAGAAGCGTCCCTGCGATCATATTGCCTATTCCTGCCGCCAATTATAGCGC
>NW_014577097.1:89363-91311 GCF_000485595.1 Priapulus caudatus | reverse complement strand
TCCATCCATCCATCCATCCATCCATCCATTGGGAGAACTAGGAATATGATCGCAGGACGCTTCTAGCTTGCGTCAAGATGGCGGTGGTGCGCCTTGACAGGTGTCCGGAGGGCTGCTGGTCATTGGTTGTGTCCTACGCTATTGCCTACGCAATTAGCTGAAATATGGTGTCAGGGCCCTAAAATATATCGCTCTACGCGCTACGCGCTACTTTTAACAAATACGTAATCTGCTACTTCTGGTCCACGTTCGGATTTAGCAGTGATGGTATAGCGTACACACTTTACGGTCGCTGGCTTAGCGACAAACGCATGACGCCCCGAGAGTGAGGAAAACACGCCCCGAATGTGGCGCAGTAGGGATATACCCCCCCCCCCCCCTGCGCGCTCCAAAGCCGAGAGTTTTCCGTGTCGTGATCTTAGTGGAAAGTTTCCATGTGCTCCCGGAAGTTATCTAGCCTGTGTAGAGTGACCTTCATATCTACTTGTTAGAATAAACATATAGACCGTTTATATCACACTTACTTGTTCGTATCTACTGTGCGATACTGATCGTCTACTCGCTAATACACTCCAATCTCTCACGCTATCCGTGACAAGAACATTGATACCTGCCTCGCAGAACCTGGGAAACCATACGCACATCGCAAGGTACAACAACGAACGCTACAACGATCACGAGTCAATAGCGCGCAGTGTATCATCTGGCGCAGTGACTAGGGTATCATTTGATCTCGCATCGCTTGATAGATAGATAGATAGATATATAGATAGATATAGATATATAGATAGATAGATATATAGATAGATAGATAGATAGATAAATAGATAGATAGATAGATATATAGATAGATAGATAGATAAATATATAGATAGATAGATAGATAGATAGATAGATAGATAGATAGATAGATAGATAGATAGATAGATAGATAGATAATAGCAAGAGCGTATAAAGAAGAGCGTACAACGGTGAAATGGTGAAACCATGTTGCAGTATTAGTCGAATTAAGAAACGTTGTCCTTATTATTGATCAGCTCTCCTACCTTGTTAATATAAAACAAACCGCTTGTCCCTACGATGCTCCTACACTGAGATAATGAGCAGTGAAAATCTGGTATTTTCGCCGAAAACCGACTCGAGATCAGTGCTTACTGCGACTGTCTCTCGCTTTGTGGCCAGTTAAGTGTATTGCTTTCGGTCGCCGCTTCATTATACGCTCTTGATAATAGGTTTATTGCAAAACTAGTATTTATAACGTTACAATTAAAATACATTTTGCAAACACGATATCTTCAGGCAGTATTAAACTAAAATTGATTGATGATATTTACAATAATATATATGTCCCATGGTAAGACATAGATATCACCAGGAGTAGATAATAGAAGATAATAGAATCTTCTATTATCTACTCCTGATATCACTTAAAATTATTGGTTCATTGATACGCACGTCGGGTGATGCTATTCATCCGACACTGCTGATAAAAGAACACATCGTCGTGTTTGCGAGAGCGCAAGGAACTCGACTTTAATCGAAACGTTATATCAATAATGCGACAAAACAAACGAGGATACAGTCGCCTAGCTGCTGTATGCTCGACGATGATACGCAAATAAACAATAAAACATATTTAAAAAAGTACCGTAAATACGTAAACAAATACGATGTTCACGGAAATTGCCACGGCTATGAATGAAATGGCCACCGAAACAATTGCGCCGAACTTCATTTACTGAGCCAACGTGGTTTTGCTGAGACTCGAGTAATTTCGTATTCGATCCAAGCTCTTCTCACGAGAAATGTGTAGGAAATGTGTATTCTATGTCAGGTATTAAAAGAGAGAGAGAGAGAGAGATAGAGAGAGAGAGAGAGAGAGAGAGAGAGAAAGAAATGGAGATGGAGGTGGCGATGGAGATAGAGATAGATAGATAGAGACACAGAC
>NW_014577097.1:82510-89338 GCF_000485595.1 Priapulus caudatus | reverse complement strand
CAGGGCCGTACGCAGCGGGGGGGGGGGCAGCAGGGGCAGTTGCCCCCCTAGAGATTTTCAGAGTATGCCTTTTAATGGGACAAATAGGGCAATAGAGGGCGTGGAGAGTACCTTTGCCCCCCCTACAGAAAATTTCCTGCGTATTTGCCCACCTACAGAAAATTTCTTGCGTACGGCCTTGATTGTATAGTGTAACACATCTGATGCAAAATTCCATCCGACACAGAAAAAACAGAAAATGCTAATGTGCACGTATGCATACATTTAGTAAGCACAAGAATGGGCTCATGCATGCACACACGCTCAATTACACAATCACAACTACCCTTAGGAATTCTTCAATCTAACGATTGATCAAGTTGATGATCAAACTACTACGTCAATTGAAGCACATAATGTATAGAATTATGCTGCAAATGAATGACAAGTCCATGAGAATGACAAATAATACCACTCTATGCTGTTTACTTGCCCCCATACTTGGCATTTTGCCTATAATCATTATAATAAAATATCATTTAATGAATAGCAAACAGAATAAATTTCAGCTGTTAGATTACATAACTAAATGCATATTTGTTAAAATCAAATTATTCCGATATATCCATTTACATGTCAAGTACATTGATTTCTTTGATGACACTATTGAAAACCAATTGACAATTCAGTTTCTACTACCATATCTGTTACACAAACATAAGTCACTGAAGAAATGATAGTATGACAGTGGAATATGTTTCAGCAAAACAATAAGCATGAGTGTACAATAACTATGCCTTAGGCGCAGCAACTTGGTCCACCTTCACCGCATACCTTGGCATCTTCACTGACTGCAACATCAAATGGGTTCACTGCCGCGACCTGTTGGACGGAAACGACACAATCAACATATCACTAAGTTATTTTTTTATAATCATTCACCACACGTGAACAATTTATGTTACACTTCACCCCATTGATATGCTGTAACAACTGCGACCTCCTAGCAAACAGAAATAGCAACCTTACTTCCATTAGTCTTAGCATCCTTTAAAGCCGCACTATGCGCATCCAAACGCTAATTTCTCCAGTACTAGACTAGCAAATACTTCGTGTCATGCATAATCACACTACCTTATGGCAAAATAAACTCTAGTTCCTTCCATTTCACAGCGTTTGCTTAAAACCCAAAAGAAAGAGGTGAGAAATCTGGTAATCTGGCGCCAATGCCGACTTGTTTGCCAAACAATTTAGCCTCGAAGCGGTTAGGTGACGTCACATGTTTTTATCTTTGCTACACCCGTACCGCTGTACCGCAGCACCGCTGCACGGTTGCTTGGGAGAGCAACGCAAAACTGTCAACAACATCAGAGAATTTGAACAACATTGGAGGTATTTTCAAATGCCTTTTATAAGACAATGCGCAGTGAAATGGGAGGAACTAGAGTTTATTTTGTCATAAGGTAGTATGATTCTGCATGACACGAAGTATTTGCTATAGTACTGGAGAAATTAGCGTGTAGATGCGCATAGTGCGGCTTTAACACAAAACCGCATAAATTATTGTTATTACAACGGTCAGATGTTGGTTGCACTCTCTTGCACTTGGTTGGTACATGTGTCATAAAATATCACTAGAAGGTAATAGAGTAACAGACGTCAGTGAGGTACTTGCCTGGGACTCGGTAGCACAGCATGGCGCCGGCTCATACTTAAATTCATCCCGATAGCGGCTGCACTTTAGGATAACAGCAAGATTTCCGCTCACACACAAGGGCTCGTCCTTCTGCAATCATTATACAACACATTTTGCTACTCGCACTATGGAATCACAGGCTCCATACACATAGAGTATTGTTTCAGGAATTTTCTAGGACTTTTCCAAGACTCTGGGACCTATTGTCAAAAAAACAATTGAATTTTTCGCATAGACTGTTGACAGAAACAAGTTACGAGTTTCTCATAAACAGTGTATCCGGTCCATAAGAAAATGATACTGTTAAAACTAATCTTGTTTCTGACAACGGAACCGAACTATATGTATATATATGTATATATCAGGAGTTAATAAAGACCTATTATTGTGGTTTGTCTTTATTAACTATATATATAATTATAATAATATATATATATACTACACAAACGATGCTTCATTAGCAATTCAAAGAACCACAACATATAAAAGCCAGCATTTAATATCAAACCCTGACAGGCTTTTTTTACAACAATGTGATGCCATTAAAATGAGTGTAAAATTAAATTATTTCGAGTTGCATTGACATAGAAATATCCATTTATACATCGGCTACTGTGGCAAAAATCGAAACGGTAAAATCAGCGTTTTTCTACTTTTCACAATAATCGATCGCCTGTGTGCGGAATGGGTGAACGTATGTGAAACATACGTCTGCGACATAACCATGATTATACTAATTGAAACCACTAAATTGGTAAAATGTTCTGTGCATCTTGAGAAGTAAAGGTAAAATTTTACTAAACGTAACTAATCTG
The DNA here is from genome assembly GCF_000485595.1 of Priapulus caudatus. Taxonomy (NCBI): domain Eukaryota; kingdom Metazoa; phylum Priapulida; class Priapulimorpha; order Priapulimorphida; family Priapulidae; genus Priapulus; species Priapulus caudatus. Next base: position 86,848 of record NW_014577097.1, on the reverse strand, counting down.
CGTGTCAACAAACTCGGGCTGTGGTAACAAGGCAAACATGTTATTTTAGACCGCGCGGAAATTTCAACTATCACAGGCAGTTGATGGCTGTAGGAGGGTCGAGGCTGATAGATTCCGACATAATGAATACTGTGAACAGAATGGTTGGACCGCGTCTCTGACATCATCAGTAAATGTGTTTAAATGGCCACGGCTAACCACACACGTACGCGGGCAATCCAAACGCTCTGAAAGCTTACATACATTGGTATATGAAGAAATAAGAATGTACAGAGGTGGTACCTGGTGTTATCCATTGAATAAAACTGATAATGAAAAATCAGTGAAATTTCGCATTAAACCTCGAGTGTATCCCAGGGTAAAAAATACACGGGAGCGATGAGCGATTCGCTCTTCAAACCTCCGAAATCGCTCCCATGAGGCTCAAAATAGCTCCCGTAAAATTTTTGACGAGAGCTATTTTTTCCACAGACTTCTGAAAAAGAGCTCCCGTGAAAAAAACGCAATTTTCCCCCTGGTGTATCCTTAAGCGCAATGCGAATGGTATACTATTTTGTACTTCACCACTGAGATACCATCATGCGTGTCTTAGTTCTACAGCCCGGTGAGGTATAAGTACCAGTGCAGTCTATTTGCATTTCAATACAGTTCTGAGAATGCTGTGGTCTTGTCAGTCTGCTTGGTCATTGCGCAAGTCACAACAACACATTATGTACCACAAACGGACCACGAGCATACGTGTACACACGCTTGCATGCACCCACACGTGCACACACACATATACACACATGTATACAAACATGCACTCCTGCACACACACATGATTAACTAAAGGCCTATTTACACGATGCGTCCTAGACGTACGTCCTAGATGTACGTCTAGGACGTACGTCCAAAACGCACCGTGTATGACAATGCAAACGTATGACCCTTGCGATATCGGATGCACAGGATGGATGTTCTAATTTCTTCCGACATTGCGTTTGCATTGTCATACACGGTGTACGTCCTAGACGTACGTCTAGGACGCATCGTGTAAGTAGGCCTTTACGTCCACAGTTCATATACTATTCATTTAGTCATGTTTTACAAAGATACATCATGATCACAATAGCGAACAGGTATACGATCCCTGAATCACATGACAATGATTCTGAAGAAATCACGCAATACGAAATATGATGAGATGGTGGTTGACATCATCAACAACTAACCTTAAAGGAGATATTCTTGTCCAGTATGAACTCATCTGGCAATCCCTCCAATTCTCCCTTGTACACCACGTTGACAGGCTTTCCATCTCCTTGTGTCGAGCACTTGAAAAGGCGATACTCAGCGGAGACAAACTTGTAATCTCCTGATCGAGAAAAGGAACATGACCGTTAGCAAGTGATTGTCAGTATCGGCTCTACATGACGACAGAATAACACAACGATAGTTACTCCAAGGTTTCAGCACAATTAGATAACGTGACTCAAAATAACGCGCATTTATAAACGTCGTGATTTACCGACGAAATTTCTATCTAATATAGCAAAAAAGCGCTCGCTTGGTTCTTATTGAAGATATCACACTGATTTACTGTTTATGAGCAGGTGTGACACTGTCACACAACATACCGACAAGTTCACGCAGTTTAGAGCTTTTGCTATTGATGCTGATCTCCCGAGAGGAAATCAGCATCGGTGTGCTAAAGCCAACTTCCTCTGCAATCTTCCCAAGATCCTTCCAATAGAGAGCGCCAGAGATGCACTCACCTGTTTGGAAATATCAAGCAGACAATCACGATCTTGTAGTCCAGCTGCACTGGTGTCTAGCACTAAACCCCACCGATGTCACCGAACAAACCGCGTACATCACACGCTCGCTCAAGTATTCAAGTCAGTATGTACTCCATTATTAGTCCTGCCACGTGAATTATCCCAAACCAACCCAATGTTTAACGTGCCTACTCACCCCACAGTACTTCGTGCTTGCGGATATTGTCAGGCAGATCACAGTTTGCATACAAGTCGCTGAAATAAAATTCTCCTCCGTCCTGCAAATGGGACCATTCTGCTCTGTACTTACTGATGCAATCAATTACATCAAACACTAAAGAAATGTCAAAACTCTAATGTTAATAATACTTAAATGCTAAATTGCTTGGTAGGCTAATTATTTTGTGACATTTGGGCAGAATGAGTCTGAATGACTGTACCTTGAGGACTTTGTAGATCTCCCCAAGAGCAGCACGTTTATCTGGGACAAGGTTAACCACACAGTTTGATCTGTAAAAATGACATAGCATGTTGGTTAGAGGTCATCTGCCATAGTGATACTATTTAATGTCATCTTAAAATAAATCACGTTCAAAAATTAAGCCAATGACCTGTGCTACATTTAAGCATTGTACATACAATGCTTAAAATTATATTTTTTACCGTGTTCTATAGTAATATCAAATAATAAGTGGAGCTCAACTTGGTGGATCTCATTTTTAATTAACATTTTTTATTACACCCCTGAACTATCAGTCGTAATCACTTGAAAATCACCTACACCAACAGATACATTACAGCAAAATTATTACAAAAAGGTTTAAAACTTAAAACAATGCTGTTTTTACTTAGTATACTCTACGGGTACTAAGTGTGTACAATGTGTACTCACATGACAAGGTCATAGTTGTTCTCCTTTATGCCGGCTTCAATTGGCCTTTCAATGTAGCCAAGTACGAAATCTGTGTTGGGTTCTGCATAGCCAAAGACCTTTGCATGGTAGTCAATATGTTTGCGAGCAACCGCGACCTAGGCATCAGCAACTGGATTAGTTCGCTGTAAAGCTTTCCAGTAAATGTACTAATCACTCCAATTACAAATTCTTGTGACTAATCACAACTCGGAATCAACATCTATTTGAAGTGGATGAATTAAGCTAAGTACTACACTGACGCATTAAACCACCTTGTATCCATACCTGTTCTTCCGTCATATCCAGACCTGTTACCTGTCCTGTCTCTCCAACAAGCTTGGACAGAGCATAGCAGTCTCTTCCACTGCCACTTCCAAGATCAAGGACATGGGCACCGTGCAGGCATGGAGGAATGACTATACCACACCCATAGTACCTACAAGGTAGAGAACAGGTGTCAATGCAAAATTATTACTATACACTCATGAAGCCAATAGCTGTAGCGATTTGCTACGTTTACTGAAATTATGTAGAACGTATTATGTGTAAATCTGTAGCTAACCATACTGTAAGTATAGCATAACATTTGTGCAATACGCTAGCAAAATATATCTCACTCATTTCACTCATTTCACTCATCTCACTCATTCAGCTACCCCTTGAGAGCCCTGACAGTGTCAGTATATACAGTAAATGTACTGTACCCAACATTCAACCACAGAAAATGCTTCGTCATTGCATTAGTACTGGTCCCACCTATATAATGACAATGCATTTTCTGTATTTGAAAAATTAGATACAGTACACTGTATATGTACTGTACACAACTTTCAACCACAAAAAATGCTTCGTCATTGCGTTACCATTGGTACTGCATGGTGCCACCAATGACAATGCGTTTTCTCTATTCGAAAATTAGCCAGCCTTAATCCGGGCGCACACGTGGCAATTTTTATCGCTAGTACAGGGGGACCCACCGACAATGCAACGATCCGTTAGACAATGAAACGACAGTGCAGCAAACACTTGGCGATTGTTCAGCGACTCGGCAACAAATATCAAACATGTTTGACCATGTTTGATATTCCAGCGACGAGTTTCTGGCGTCAAAATCGCCATTGGCATCTTGTATATTGGGGTCCCTCTCTTGTATTTCACAAGGAACTGATTCTCTTCTTTTTGGAATGTGCAGGGAATTTATTCTTCTTCTTATTCTTCTTCTTATTCTTGTTCTTATTCTTATTCAGCAGTCAGTTCAGGTAGTCAGCCTTTAGCCAAATGGCACTGAGGGTGGTCACAGACAGAGTTCCTTTGCGCCCTTAGTGGTTCTTTTACGTCCCCATTGGCTAGTATTTCTGGAGACGGGACCGCCATTTTACGTGGTCATCCGAGCCACGGGAGATTCAGTCTCCAATGTTGAGAGCTAGGTTTTTACACCTTGAGAAAATTCAATGCCCCGACCGGGGTTTGAACTCGCAGCATTCAGTGGACAGTCCACGATGCCTACCACTGGGCCACGGTGGATCTAATTAGAGCGTGCCTTATCTGCTCTCATTACCACTGCCTCACGGATCGAGGTGCAGCGCACACCTCGCGATCTCTCGGCGATTCTGTCACCGGCAACAAAATCGCTAGTCCGAGATTCCTCTGACCAATGCCCACACC
>NW_014577097.1:71328-80982 GCF_000485595.1 Priapulus caudatus | reverse complement strand
GTCCCAATTTCCCATCGATTTTACCGGCGGCAGCGTCTCTCATCCAAGATCCAAAGAGCTATATATAACTCGTCCACATTAACAAGTTTTCCCTGTTCAATGTGCTAGTCCAAGTAGAGTAGACGCTAGCACGCTCTAAGCATGCTGCTAGACCCTACGGCAGTACAAACATTGGTAAACAATGGAGCCATTAACCCAGTCTACCAAGCTTGACAGTAGCTGTTGACATAGTACAAACAGTCTGATTGTAGAAATGACGCAACTAATCAGTTATAAGCTCTCATAGGGAGGTATTTACATCGCAACCACATCACATGCGTGTGTTACTTGAAGCAGTCCAGCCAGCCCCATTCAAATAGTAGTGAAGCTAATAGTAGGTACATCCTTATCCAATAGTATAAAACTAACATCAAGGTTGTTATGTGGAAGTATTTGGAAGGCGTGCGCCCTCCACCTCCCAAACGTAAATCGCAGGAGAAGAAATTAGATGGCCAGCGCGTCTATGATAAGACGAAAAGGATGCGTGCGTTTGTACACGCACGCACACACGTGTACGTGCACACGCGCGCACACACGCGTGTACGTGCACACGCACCCACGCCCGCACGCACGTGCACACGCACCCACGCCCGCACGCACGTGTACGTGCACACGCACCCACGCACACACGTGTACGTGCCCTCGTACGCACGCACGTGTACATGCACACGCACGCAGGCACGTGTACGTGCACACGCACGTACACACACACACGCACGCACATGTACGAGCATACGCACGCACGGGTACGTGCACATGCACGCACACACACACGTGTACGTGTCTATGCACGCACGCACGTGTACGTGCACACGCACCCACGCACGCGTGTACGTGCACAGTGCACACGCACGCACGCCCGCGCACGTGTACGTGCACACGCACCCACGCACACACGTGTACGTGCCCTCGTGCGCACGCACGTGTACATGCACACGCACGCAGGCACGTGTACGTGCACACGCACGTACACACACGCGCACGCGCACGCACATGTACGAGCATACGCACGCACGGGTACGTGCACATGCACGCACACACACACACACGTGTACGTGTCTATGCACGCACGCACACACGTGTACGTGCACACGCACGCACGCCCGCACGTGTACGCGTACGAGCACACGCACGCACACACGTGTACGTGCCCACGCACGCACGTGTACGTGCACATGCGTGTACGTGCGCACGCACGCACGCACCCACGTGTACATGCACAAACGTACGTGTACGTGCAGATCAGCTTTCCTCCCAGATGTTTTTCCACTTCTACTTTGCGACTTTGATTTACGGTTTTCCCTTCGTAACTAGACGCTATTGTTTAGCAGTGATACCGGACAGTGCACGCGCGCCATCTATCCAGTGATTAGTAAATGGCGAATCCCATTAGAAATCCACATGCTATTGGAAAAAACGGCAGGCCCTACACCGATGACGTCAAGCTGTGCTAGCTTGACAAGGCCAAGGGTTTAGATGTCGGCAGCACTTACCTTACCGACAAGGCCTGCCAGAGGTTTATTACGGCGATAGCCGATACAAGGCGCCGGGAACAGTTTGCAGCTATAAATGAGGCCAAATTCCTTGCTGTGATAAGTGACGGATCCACAGATTCCTCATCAAAGGAAGCCGAAATTTTATTTTCGAATTAAAATTTAATTTAATTTAAGTTTTAATTTTATGATTTATATCAAAGTTACATGTATTTTATACAATTACATGTCTTTTACAAAACCTTTCTGGGGGACAACACTTGCACCCTGGGAGATACCCCCTGTACCCCCTAGCAGAAGAGGGGCTCCACCCTCCTACCCCACCTACCTCCTGGCAAATAACAATGCTCGTCGCTCTGCGCCCAGGAAGAGTGGAAGGAACTAGTACATTTTTTCGTTTAGTCTCCTGTGGACTGAATGAACTAAAATTGCGTTAGTGTCTAAACCTGGCCTATACTATAGGTATAGCGCCTGCTCGGCCTCCGCGACAGGCCTGTACTAGCACTACCATACCTCCCTGACCCCTACATGTACATTAGCCTCTAGTAACTTATATCCGGCGTAGCAGTTTGCCCGCTGGCCACTGGCGTTGGCACCAGCGGCAACTGTACGCGGGTTATAGACTAATAGTCTATATATAAGCTTTACGCTACTGACTAGACATACTACTAACTTAGCTTCGCAAGAAAGCGTGTATTGCTTGGTCTAGGGTTAGCATATACCTAGTATAGACAATCCGTGCGCGACAGCCGCTGGTCGGCGCTAACTACTATGGTACTACTAGTAGTAGTCATGCTACTACTAGAGCTACATCACATGTACATGGTACCCTGCGCTATTCCAGAGTCGAAGATACTGCGTCTATATAGCCCACGCGCGCCCGCCCATGCACGACGCCACCAAATTTTATTATTGAAACGGTCCAAGTGCCTGTGCCTCAGTCATTGTGTTTTGCCATCGGTTCAGGATGCTTGCAAACTGATTCAGCTAATCAGCCGGTGCTTGTCAGCGTCATTAAAGATCTCGTAAAAGCGTAGCTGGGATCGTGCTTCGACTGTGGATGCTGCGGACTGCGGATGCACATTCTGCGCAATTAACGCCACCTGGCGGAGATGGATGACGACAATCGTTATGTTAATTTATTTTTTAAGGCAACGCCCTTGTCAGAACCGATTTCCGATTCTCCGAACTCAAATCTCAGATCGATGTTCTAAACTCTCTTACTGATTGTTGGAATCGATGTGGTTTTCTGTTGTCGGACATTGCTAAAGTAAAACGACGAAAAAAGCAGTACCGATAACTAGAGAGAGAGAGAGAGAGAGCTAGGGGGAGAGAGAGCGCGCGCGCGAGAGAGAGAGAGATAGATAGAGAGAGAAGCAGACAGAGAAGAGTGAGAATGAGAAGAGAGAGAGAGNGAGAGATGAGAGAGAGAGAGAGAGGAGAGGCGAGAAGAGAGAGAGGAGGAGAGCGAGAGAGAGGAGAGAGAAGAGATGAGAGACGAGAGAGAGAGGAGAGCAGGAGAGAGAGAGAGAGAGGAGAGAGATGGGATGAGAGAGAGAGAGAGGAGAGGAGAGAGAGAGAGAGACTGGTGTGAGAGAGAGAGGGGAGCACGAGCAGATCGGAGAGGGGAGATGGTGCAGGAAGAGAAAGGAAGGAGATAGATTAGAGAGAGAGATGGAGAGTGAAGATAGAGGGAGAGAGAGTGCAGCGAAAAGCAGCGAGAGAAAGCGAGAGAGAGAGAGATAGAGGAGAAGATGAGAGGAAATGAGACGAGATAGAGAGAGAGGAGCAGAGAGACGGTAGAGACGGAAAAGAGAAGAGAGAGATAGAGGAGAGGAGAGAGAGATGAGAGGAGCAGATTGAGGAGAGAGAGAGAGAGAGAGGAGAGAGAGGAGAGAGATGAGATGAGAGAGAGGGGTGCAGGAAAGAAGAAAGAAAAGATGATAGGAGGAGAGAAGACGAGAGAGAGAAGATAGAGAGAGAGAGGCAGGAAGAGACGAGGAGAAAGAGAAGAGGGAGAGAGATACGCGGAGAGAGAGAGAGAGAGATAGAGAGAAAGAGAGCGAGAGAGACGAAGAGAGAGAAGGGAGAGAGAGAGAGAGAGAGAGAGAGAGAGAGAGAGGAGAGGGGAGAGAGAGAGAGAAGAGAGAGAAGGAAGAAGAGAGAGAGAGAGAGAAAGAGAAAGAAAGAGGAGATAGAGGAGAGAGAGGAGAGAGAGGGGGGGAGGAATAAAAATCGGGAGTTTCCGAGGCAATTCAAATGCATGTCAACATTTGCATCGTCTACTGTGCGGGTTGTCACGCCCTCTAGGTTAATCTATGACAAGTTTGATTATCCCACTAGAGCATGCCCCCCTAGGAATTTTCTCAGCCTACGGCCCTGCTTTTACACCCGGGGTGAACAGCAGGTACATCTTAGAGAGGAAATTAGTCGGACATTGCGCGGTCGCTGCATGAAGTGCTAGCTGCACTGGTGATTCACTCACGAAAAAAAAAGAAAAAAAAAAAAAAATGGACAGGCAGGACGCGCGGTTCTATATATATGCGGTGCGCACAGGGCGCACATTATGAGATACATGATTATGTGGCAGTGTGAGTGTACGATGGTTGCAGCCTAGTAGTCTGTTGCCATCTTAATCGGGCAATCTCAGCCAAGCCTGCCCACGAGTTACTAGTTCGTCGCTCCATCACCAGTAGTGACGTTACATTGATTGATTATAGTCAAAGTGTTTGCAGCAAGACTAGCGCCGATTATGAAACAGTGCCGCAGAGCGCAAGCGCTCAACTGACGTGTTAGTGTAGCGGGGTTTCTTTTGATAAAACACACTGGAACGAATCAAGTGCGCCTAGCGGCCACCGCGTTCGCGCTCAGAAGGTATATATTGGATACTATAATAAGATAATTCTTATATGGCTTTTCTATACTTCGTAGCTACAGTTATAAAGAACAGCTGTGTAATTTAATGGACTTTCATATATTAATGTATCATGATATACGTCGAGCGCAGAGGCGTAGTGTGGTGGGTGGAGGAGGGTGGGGTAGCGGGGAGAGTAGCTTCAATATAAGGCAAGCAGTTCGTCTTGTTACAGTCAAGAATCCGTGTTTACCCTCCTCTTGAGCGCGTCAAAGATTATCAGACACTACTCTTCGTCCGTCAAGCGCGGTAAGTACCTGTTCTGGTCTGACAATAAAGTGTAAGAATGGTAGGTCAGCTGAACAAAAAGTTTTTAATCAGGTTTTCCGTTGGCCATGATGGATGTACTCAGAAATTGTCATGATATATTTCAATATCTGGTGGCCACGATCAATAACATTCAACGATTATCGTTCGATCTCGATGCTTCGCCGCGGAAACGATGATCGATGATGAAATTCCAACTGATTCCTATCACTAACATCACCGGTGTTGGAGCAGCAGCCGTCCCATCACCGCCATTCCCAGACTGGTAACTTCTATAAGCAGGATGTGGCTAATTTTTACGGGTAGAAATTGAAGTCAAGATTGCTCGAATCGAAACTTGCAGCTTTCTCTGAACAATGGATCACGCGTATGTATGTAACATCACATGCCAGGTGTACGCAGCAGACTACCGCAGGGACACCTATACACATGCACGTGCATACGCACATATGCATGCAGAGACAAACAACCACGCAGCACCACATGCACGCACGCACGCACCCACGCACGCATGCACGCACACACGCACGCACGCATGCATGTACACTATCAGTTACATAGTGGTTTATTAGTGCATGGCTTGCTACATGGGAGCACACAGGAAGACATATTGATGCACGCGCAGGATACCTCTCAGCATGGTGCCTCGTTAAACGCGACCAACACAAACACAAACCATCTGTAATAGCTGTCTAGCATGTAGTGCATTATGTGACCATTATGTGAACAACCCAATGAAGAAGAAACAGCGGCGCAAAGTTATTAGAGCTGCGGTGAAAATTCGTCTGATCGCAGCGACAAACGCCGCCGCACGAATAACGACGGCTCACACGCTCACGTATCATGAAAACATCAATCAGATAAAATAAATAAATAGAGATCTGCAGGCAATTTTAGATACTATGCATTCAGAGATATTCAGGGAGAACTACAAAGCTTTGCAACGCTATCACGTGGACTAGCGAGATTTACCTGATGCTGGTTTACTGTGTAGAATCTGTGTAATGTAGATGAATGGAAAAGCTCGACAAAATGCTTCCCAGAATAATGATTTCCATGCATGTTGCTTTGATGTCTGTCCGCTTTGCTACAAGGCGGTGACGTTACTTTCAGATAACTCTCTACTCTGTGCTAATGTTTGCCTGCAGCTAATTAGAAGCCTTTTAGAAAAAGTAACATCATCTTCTGTGAAAGAGACTAAATATCTTTCTGTGATTAGTAATAGTAATGTAACGATGAGTATGCTTTTAGCCAACAGCCAAGCATGAATGTATCTAGACTTTATTATGCGTTTTTTTCAGTATAACACATCTATTAATTGATCTAATTACAAGGATGCAAAATTGAGCTACATTGCTTGTTTGTGAAGCAGACTACTAGATGTCGTCTACAATTCTGGCAGTGCGCACATTTTATCTTTTGCCTAGCGAATAAAATACACGGAGACGGCAAGCGAATTCGCCCTTGTAAGGTTCGAAATCACCCCCGAAATATCGATGACGAGGGCTATTTTTTCATGCGTATTATAAAAAAGTCGCCCTCGTAAAATTTCCGACTGTTCCAGCAGAAACTCGAGAATCAAACGCCGAGCCAGCCGGCCGCGGTGGTAGCGAGCGCGCGCTGCCTTAATTAATTAATTTACGATTTTTCTCTGGCGCGAGGCCGAGGGGAACCTCTGTTGCTTACGCATCAGTACACTCCCTTACGACTGGGAATAGCACTGTACTACGTATACGTACGTAGTCGCAGTATGCTGTAAATTTTTGCAAATGAGAAAACAATGAATTATGAATTCATCATGAACCATATTAAAAAAAGATGATAAATATCACTACAATTGAACCGTAAGGCATTTGGAAGCCAATAATGACATAAATTTGACTAATAAAAAGTAGCCCTCGATATGTCAAAAGTAGCCCCCTAAAAAAGAGCCCAGGGGAAAAATATTTTTTCGCCGCTATTGCCAATTGCACCTGGCAATAGTCTTGCAATTGCACTTGGCAATAGTCTTGCAATTGCAAGAATGTTTGCACTCCTAGCATTGCTTTTACATTTGTTCTGTAGTGCGTGTGGTGTATGCTTGCAAGCGTGCATGTGTGTGATGTTTAAATTGTTCATTTTATATTACAATTTTAAACTAGCTATATTATCATAAACAGAAAGCACAACGTCATGCTAGAACACAGCAAATGATTCCAGAATTGAAATATATGACAAATACAGCCAGTAGAAAATACAGCAATTTTGACCTGCATCTCTTTGCTATATATAAGCAAAGTGGCGATAAGGCTTGTGTGCAAGTGAATAACAAACACTATATAGTACAGTACTACATATATATACTACTATATATATATATATATATACTACTATATATACTACCTCATCATTATCTCGTTTACCTCGTTTACCTTATCATTACCTCGTTGCCATGGCCACAAGGTAAGAGCTAGGGAGGCTGTACCTGTTGCCATGGTAACAACTGCTAGAGTTCTAGAACTACCTCAAAGTGAGTGAGGACTCCTGATTCCTAGTACCCCCCTCCCCACACCATACAGATAAAGAGTAAAACAAAATCTGATAGTGCAGGGAGAGTGTGTCAGTAACCGCGCGATAGCGCATTCTCAGGGTTGTATTCCCGTCCGCATATAAGTGTGTGCAGTTGATAATTAGCACAAACTACGAGCAATCTACAGCACCGGCACTTGGAAAGTTTCAATACAAAAAAAATATGGTAAATAAACACGAAATGTATTTACTACCATAAGTCTTAATGTTTCTCTTATCTCTTTTGCCTATTATCACTGATTATTGTCGATAACTTTCTGTAAATGCTGTTCAAATGCTCCTCTGCAACACACAAGTACACTGCATGCAAGCCGCTGTGCACAAACAACAAGAAGTGGGAAAGCGTGATCGCAAAATTCACACGACGCTCGCTTTGTTTCACATAATGATGGCACAAATACACCAACAACAGCCTCAATGTTGGTATCACGCATAGCTAAATGTTCACTTGTTCGAATTATAACTCTGCTTTTGGTCGTGCCTACTCCAGCCAGAGATATCTAATCAGTTGATGCAGTATTCCTAGATTTTAGTAAGGCCTTTGATAGAGTTCCTCATGACCTTTTAATTTTCAAACTTGGTCACTTGGGTTTGGATACTACTACGTTAAAATAGATCTCTGACTTTTTGAAGGATAGATCTAAAATTATCTGTGTTAACGGCAGCATGTCAGATGTGGTCGCTGTCACATCGGGTATACCCCAAGGTTCTGTGCTGGGTCCATTGCTGTTCTTATCCTTTATAAATGATTTGTTGGCCGAAACTGACCCTTCTAGTTCTACTTCTATTCGCCTCTTTGCTGACGACGCTGTTCTGTACCGCACCATCTACAATAAGAGCGACCAGTTAGCCCTCCAGAGGGTCCTTACTCGTACTGAGAAGTGGGCAACATCATGGGGTGTGTCATTCAATGCAGAAAAATGTAAAATTCTTCGCATTACTCGCCCCAAACCACCCTTGACTTTTACTTACTCGCTGTATCATAAATATCTATCTCTTACCCCTACTAACAAATATTTGCGTGTTATTATTAGTAACGATCTTCGCTGGAATGCCCACGTTGACTATATTTGTAAGAAAGCATCCCGATGATCCCGATCCCTCGGCATGTTACGGCGAAATCTTTAATAGCTTTGCTGACTCTAAAACTCGATCCCTAGCTTTTAAAACTATGGTTCTGCCCATATTAGAATATGCTTCGCCAGGCTGGTGCCCCTATAGACTTTAGAAAGTTCTGCTCTAAATTGGACACCATTCAGCATAAAGCTGCGAGATGGTTTCCAGAAACTATGATGATAGTGCTGATGTTGTTTTGGCTCGTCTTGAATGGCCTCCTCTTCGTGTCCCCTTTCTTCATTCAAAACTCATAACTTTCTATAAAATTTATCATGGTGAGATGAAAATTGGCATTCCCTCTTGCTTAATGAAGCCTGTTCGCTGCACTCGCTCATCTGAGCGTGATCACTGTTTTCGGCATGTACAAACTTCTAAGGATCTTTTTAAGCTAATCCTTTAGCTTCTTTGTCTCTGTGGTTCCGTATTGGAATTCACTGCCTTCATCCTTAGTAAATAGCAAATTTACAACCTTTTCCGCTGCGATCCGCAGTGTGGATCTACCGACTTGATCCACTTCTCTCTCCATCTTCGTTATAGTCCCCAGGACGTTTGAAGATTACCTAACACTTATGAGGTTATGTTGTAACTTGTATAAATTTGTGTTTACTATCGTAAGTAACTATGTACCTACACAGTACTACACTACAGACACCGAGACAGAGTACCGTACAGACTAGCTCTAGTAACTATAGCTCTAGTAACTATAGCTCGCGTACGGTTGCTGCTGCCGCCAACGCCAACGGCAACCCTACGCGGGCTACTACTGCAGATGGGGTCGTTGTTGTATCAGGTACTACAGTCAGATATGTACCCAATGTAGTTTTAGGTTGTTTAGTATTATGTTTATATTTTTATATGAGGTATGTTTAGGGTTAGGGTTAGGGCTAGGGTTAGGGTTAGGGTACACTTCTGTAGTACAAGTCTGGTACACTTTGTGTATACATATATGTACCTCGGGTACATATCTGTAGTACCTGATACGACAACGACCCATTCAGCGCTACTACTAGAGCGGCCGTTACTAGAGCTACGTTAAGTACAGACCACAGGCACTTGGAACGTCTCAATAAAAAAAAAAAAAGGTAAATAAACACGAAACGTACCAGTCTTAATGTTTCTCTACTCTATTTCGCCTATAATCACCTGTAAATGCCGGTCAAATGCTCATCTGCAACACACAAGTACACCGAACGCCCGCCCGCGCTGTGCTGCGTGCACAAACAACACCATGAATAAGAGAGCAGGTAGGAAAGCTGG
>NW_014577097.1:64722-71318 GCF_000485595.1 Priapulus caudatus | reverse complement strand
CATCTACCGCTCAACCGATTCTACCGCTCTACCCCTCACCGAAAGCTGGTGCTAAAATATGGCTCGGGCCTGGTCCGGCGTTTTCGATGGGACCAAATCTGGCACGGGCCTAATTAGGCTCGGGCCAAAAACGTCCGTGTGAACGCGCCTATAGATACCAAGATGGAACTGAAAGCTGTAGGATGTGTATTCGAGCTGTGATGGTGTGAAATGAAGCGAGCGTCGAACGAATTTTTCAATCCCGCTTTCCTACCTGCTCTCTTATTCATGTTGTTTGTGCACGCAGCACAGAGCGAGCGGGCGTTCGGTGTACTTGTGTGTTGCAGATGAGCATTTGACCGGCATTTACAGGTGATTATAGGCGAAATAGAGTAGAGAAACATTAAGACTTTGGTACATTTCGTGTTTATTTACCTTCTTTTTTTTATTGAGACGTTCCAAGTGCCTGTGGTACAGACAGTTTGTAGTTATAACTTATATTTCTGAACGAGTTATTGATCACGTTTTTAAGTACGATTATTATAATTAGAACGCATAGTACATAAAACTATCTGTCTCATATGAAAATTGATTATTTACAACAAAGAGGAATTACCTGCGATACTCTACTATTCCAGTATTCGATTTTGCACTTTCATATTTTCCCAGCAACATAACTCGCGATGTAAACAATATAGATGGCGCCAAAGGGCACATCTATCGTTATTTTTATTATATTTTTAATATCTTTCACAATGAAATTTGCAAAACCAGTATTTAATTTAATAAACTCGTTGTGATAGCTGAATTATTTTTTTTCTGTTTTTAGTTATCTCTTATTAACATGTATACGATGACGATAGTAACTGTATTGCATTAGCACTTGCCTTGCCATACTTAACATAGTTCTCAAAAGACAGTTCATGCACAAGAAAAACTGAAGAAAATGAAGTGATAGTAAAACAACAATGAAACACAATATAAATAGATTTAATAGGAATACAAATATTAACAAAATTCTATTTATTATTAATTATAATTTATCAATTATAATAATTATGAACGACACCACATCGAGAACTTTCCTATTATAGAACTGTAACAAACCCTATTAGACAGATACAGACTTTCCATTTGTCACATTGAACATTTAGATGCCTCCAGAAATAACTTATCAGAATATATTAGCAGGCGCAAACATCGAGGCCCACGTAAACATCTGAACATCCAAGTCAGCTGCGTCGTCCATCGTCACGTTTCTCACTTTCCCAGGACAACATTAGTGAGCTAGACAACTGGTAGACAGCAAATATTAGTAGCCTACTAGACAACTGAGCGTGGTGTTTGCACCGCGTGATGCAAGAGTTCAGGAATATAACCCCGCCCCCCCCCTCCGAGGTCGGAGGGACCGCATGCGCGTTCCAAAAATCTCCGGTAAAGGGGTATTTTTCGCGCGACAAAACCGGTCCAAGAATTGTTAAAAAGGGGGTGTATTGTACTTTTCACCC
Organism: Priapulus caudatus; assembly: GCF_000485595.1. Classification (NCBI taxonomy): domain Eukaryota; kingdom Metazoa; phylum Priapulida; class Priapulimorpha; order Priapulimorphida; family Priapulidae; genus Priapulus; species Priapulus caudatus. Next base: position 69,831 of record NW_014577097.1, on the reverse strand, counting down.
GGAGATTTCTTAAAAAGGGGTGTTTTTCCCTCTCTCTCTTTCATCTTGAATATCATACGAAACTTTATCAATTCCGCGGATCAAATTCCTGATTTCGCCTGCTAGTTTTGAAAGCTCATTCAGGATTATTTATATTTGAAATGTAAATAATATTGGCTCCCTTAGTTCCCCTCGTATCATCTGAACTCTACACTACGTAGTGTAGACTGGTTCGACAGTTCCACACGCTACACTAACGTCACTACGGTTGGAATGAGAGCTCACCTGAAATAGGGGGTACATTGAGCAGTGTTCCGGATTTAGGGGTCTCCAAGGCAGGAAAAACCCGCAAAAAAAAACGCGAAAGGCGGGTTCAGAAATTTTAGCAGTCCTGAGATAGGGGGGTGCTTTCAAAGGGAGGGAACGAGCATATGCGTACCCTAAATAACACTAAGTGGAGGGGCCGGGAATATAACGCAGCTGCAATCACGCGTTATCACATCGAAGTCACGTACGTGTACGCGCATGCACGGTCGCTCGCTCACGCACCAGGGCCGGATTTAGACATGTGGAGGCCCCTGGGCAGCCTTCAGAAGTGGATGCCCACCCTACCTAACCTTAGCATACTAAAAACTAAAAGGTGACAAGAAATATAGTTACAGTCATCCATAAAGTAAATTTGTTCAAGTAGAAACAATCTGAATAAGCAAGCAAGAAAATCGACGTTGAGATGGATGACGTTAGATTTGAGATGTTTGTCTACCGACGTGTGCTGAGCAATGTCAGGAAAACAACCAGTTAGCTGTTTCTACCACTCACAAACAAACAAAATATGGATTGCATATGTATGACGTAAAACGCGCAATATGGTTTTCATTGATACGTGCGTGTCGTTCAGGTCAGCCTACATTTTTCCTTACAACATGTTTTTTCATCAAATATGTGGAGGCCCCTGGTTGTGGAGGCCCCTGGGCAACTGCCCTGTCCTAAATCCGGCCCTGGCATTCACGCACGCACGCTCGGACGCACGCACGTGATTCCATTCCCAGATCTCCTACTCTTTATGCTTAATAAACATTAGAATCAACACATAAATGACGTCGCAAGAAACGTTTCCTCATTGGCTAGGTTCTACGTTCAAGTTGCAATCATGAATTTTACCCAACCCTATGTAGATTTCACTGGTTTGTGAACCTGTAAACACGGCTCTGTAATGCTGACGGTGACATCATGACACTTACATGACACCGTAACACTCACTAATGTCACACCACACCACTCACGTGACATAGAAACACACGGGTGATTTTGGTGTGACACGGTGAGTCGGTGACACTCACAAATGTGACACCACTACACTCACAAATGTGACACCACTACACTCGCGGATGCACCCGGCATGCCCACCAGATGTCACCACAGGCCACCGTTCGTACTGCGAGCGTGCGGCGCGGGGGCGCCACCGATGCCCGCGGGGGCGCCACCGATGCCCGCGGGCATGCCGAATATCTTCCACGACGTGTCCTTGGCGAGGTCTTCGTATCGTCGCACTCCGCCGGCGACCTCCGGCATCCCCGTCCTCACCCCGCACGCATCCTGCATCCCCCCGCCCTCCTCCTCCTCCTCCTCCCCCTCCTTCCCCTGAGCCGCGACCTTCCGCCCCGTGAGGTCCACCGTCAGCAGACGACCCCCGGTTTCCTGCAAGGTCGCCGTGACGACCGGAGGTCCGCGGCTCGGTGTGCGTGGCGTGGCGGGGAGGAGGGTGGGGGAGGCGGAGTAACGGCTGAACACGCCCGCCCCCGCCCGCGTCGCTACCCCCGCCGCCCGCTCCGACCCGTACCACGGCGCCACCTGCTGGTGAGCGGGGACGCCACCGTTTGCCTTCTTGCGCTCTCGCTCAAACCTCGTCGTCGGTGGGCAGGTGGCGCCGCCGTAGCCTCCGCGCTCTCCCGCGGGGCGTCCGCACGGGAGCGGTGCGGCGGCGCCATCTGGCGGGTGGCCGGAGAAGAATCCATCGAAGACGACGAAGTTGTTAACCTGCGGTATCTGATCACGAAGTCCGTAGTGTCGCGCCAGGAACGACACAAACTTGTGCGACGGTCGATCGACGGCCAGCGCGCTCGCGGTGGCGCCCTCTGCCTCCAACATGCGCTCAAACAGTCGTCGTCCCGCGCCGGCCCGCTGCCGCGACTCGGCCACGTAGAAGTCAAGCACGCAGAGTGGAGCCACCTGGTGCTGGGTGCCGCGAGCGTCGAGCACAAACAGCCGCTTGTTGCCGACCTTGAGGAAGCCGACTACAGCGCCCCTGGTGGTGTTCGCTCGCTCGTCCTTCAGCAGGTAGACTCGCTGCTGAGACGGCCGCAGCTTGACCGCGCTCGTGATTGGCTGACGCAGCGCCTGCGCCCTCGCCGACGCCTCGCCCATCGCGTCCACTACTAGCGCCACCTGCTGAGCGTAGGCAGAGATGCCGCGGCATCGCGACGAGGAGTCGAAGGGAGCGAGATCTGGTCCAACGATCGTGATCTCCTCCGGAAATAAACGGTTAATGTCAAAGTCAAATTCCATCTCGATCGGCCCGCCTCGCACGTAGGGGGCGCCGCTACTCCCCGCGGGAATCCTCGACCGTCAACGTGGCTCCGAGCGTCGTCCTCACGCTCCAGTGTTGCAAAGAAACAAGAGAGCATGTCCCGACGCGCACAGATGCACACAGCGGGTGTGCTGGGATCGCGAGAGGAGTAATCGACCGCGCGTTTCCCGTAGAGTCACGTTTCTCGCCGCCGTCTCGGCGTCGCGATCGTGGCGCCATCTCGTGATGGACTACATCCGCCGCTCTCCTACACACCTCCTCCCCGCAGCTCACGCCTCCTCCCCGCAGCTCACGCCTCCTCCCCGCAGCTCACGCCTCCTCACGGTCAGTCCCCGGCGACGCACGCACGCAGTGGCTACCACCTCACGGGCAGTGTCAACACAAACAAGCCTAATCGTCCAGCTTCCGTGCGTATGCGATCCCCGTCGTCGCGGCAACCGTGACGCGTGTTGCCCCCTATTTTCCTGTGGTCTGCAGAGCCCACTCCTGCTGGCAGAGGGGGCATCTGTTGTTCTGCTTTAGCCATAGCGACATGCAACAGTTGTGGAACGAATGGTTGCACTCTCCCCACACGACTGCAACGAACGCATAAATAACGAGACATAGATTAGTAACAAACAGCGTAAAAGATCCGGCTCAGTATTCTAAGCCCTGTGTAATGCACACGTAAGTTGTGCAATCACGTTAAAGTTCCGATAAAATTGCAGTACGTCTAAATTGGTAAAGTTCAACTTGAATTTGATTTCCAGCAAATGGGAACTCACCAACACACTCCTGCTGCTTGTTTTCTGCTTGGCACCTTAGGCACGTGTCTGTAATTCATGCATAGTATTTAATTACAACTTATAGTACTTAGTGTTATTGCGTATTACTATTAGTATTACTATTAGGTTTGCAAATTCATTCGATTATTGATCAGACCAAACTCAGCAAAGTCTAAATAATAATAATTCATTATATTTATAGCATTTATACTTCACATTTATAGTTGAGTTTCGAGAATAGTTGACTAAGTTGTAGTTGTACTGACTACCGTACTCAGTACTGCCCTACTGAGTACTGGTAACACAAATAAATTTAATTTAAACTAAAATAAATCGTCATTTTAACGACATCAATAAATGCCATTTGATAAATGTTAGTGTTACAGAGAATACACTATTACTATTAGTATTAACTATTATACAGTGGTCAGACAATAAAGGTCAACAGTCAACACTCAAGATACCCCTCGCTACTTACCCATAACTTGCACTCTGCAAATTGCGCATGTGTCACATTCGACATCCCAGCTCCACATTGCTACAAGATTCCATTTCTTTAATCCGAACATCTTGTCGGGCTTTTTGTCATTTATATCTACGTCACCAGATCCTACTTCCATTTGTTCCCGTTTTTCGTCATCCGCCATTGTGTAAGACGTCGTGTGTACTCCTGCCATCTAGTGGCCGACATTGGAAGAAAACTAACTCTACGGACATTGATTCATAGAACAAGTACTATTACCTTCTACTTCCCTATTACCTACTCCTGGTATAATCCTATTTACACACATGCTGTTTTTATAATGTTGGCAGAAATTAAACGAATTTCGATTATTATTCTAACTATTTTGATACTTGTTCTCATAGATATCTATATATGTATGCAGGAGTGTAAATAATAGTTAACTTACTTACCTATGCTTGAGTTTGCTTCCTGCATGTGATATAACACATAGAACACATAGAACACATATGATATAACAACTACCCCCTGGACAATTACCCACCCGGACAATTACCCACCAGGACAATTACGCACCCGGACAATTACCCACCAGGACAATTACCCACCAGGACAATTACGCACCCGGACAATTACCCACCAGGACAATTACCCCCACCCCCCGGACGATTACCCTAGCCCCCCCCCCCCCACCACACACACCGTACAGTGATGATATCACAATATATATAATGCAAACTCGCGTAAATCAAGAAACAGCAGCGACGCGACACCCACTAAATTACTTTTCCGTACATTAAGTAATACTTTGCCTACGCGACAGTGCTGGCGATACTCGCGCGAGCGTCGCTCCCCGCGCCTAATCGGTCGCATGCTGAGTCCTTCTGTGCATCTTCACGCTCGCGTATCCTACCATAAGCGTTCGATTTATCGATTGCCTGAAATTGCAGTCTGCTCCCCTCCAGCGGTTGTTAAAATTTGGAATTTATTGAATACATCATTAGATGTATATATTGCGATATAATGGAAAATTATGTGTTACAAAAATTTAGGGAAGGGGGAATTTTTTTCTTATTGGAACGTTAGGTGGGTAATTGTCCTGGTGGGTAATTATCCTGGTGGGTAATTGTCCTGGTGGGTAATTGTCCGGTGGGTAATTGTCCTGGTGGGTAATTGTCCTGGTGGGTAATTGTCCGGTGGGTAATTGTCCTGGTGGGTAATTGTCCTGGTGGGTAATTGTTCTGGTGGGTAATTGTCCGGGTGGGTAATCTTCCGGGTGGGTAATTGTACCTGATAGGTAATTGTCCGGGGGGTAA
>NW_014577097.1:56571-64712 GCF_000485595.1 Priapulus caudatus | reverse complement strand
GGGTAATTGTCCGGTGGGTAATTGTCCTGGTGGGTAATTGTCCTGGTGGGTAATTGTCCGGTGGGTAATTGTCCTGGTGGGTAATTGTTCTGGTGGGTAATTGTTCTGGTGGGTAATTGTCCGGGTGGGTAATCTTCCGGGTGGGTAATTGTCCTGATAGGTAATTGTCCGGGGGGTAATTGTCCGGTGGGTAATTGTCCAGAGGGTAGTTGTCCTAGAATCAACAAATATGACTCTTTGGCGCCATCTAGTGTGAAAAATAGCCATAATATTATTTTAACATGAAATTTCACAGTGTCATTGGACGGTAGCGCCGCCAGCGAAAGAGCGGTCAATTTTGAAACGAGTTCGGAGTTTCAAAATGACAGATTTTTGTGATCATGAAATGTCGAAAACGTATGGTTACGTTTACGACTTATATAAGGCTAATGAGATCGTCAATGAATGGGAGTTGAAAACGAACTCGTCATTTATACTCCCTGGAAAATGAGTAAAAATTTCGGCAACATAGGTGAGTAGGAGTATACTCAGTAGTCAGGTAAAATATAAGCTAGGCTTCTGTGGTGTGTGTGTGGGCCGAGGCTATTCGCCCGACCGTCGGGTGTGTATGTTCACTATGTTGCTACTGTCTATTCGCCCGACCGTCGGCAAATGCGTAAAATCTCTAGGGCTATCCCAGAAACCACCGCAGCCTACGCCCTACTCCCTAACCCTAACCATAACCCTAACCCTAACCCTAACCCTAACCCTAACCCTTTCAACAATATTCAATAGATTATCGCTAATAACCGCTGAGCCTACACAACGAACAATAACATGATAACAATGGAACTATGGACCGTTGGGTCTATAGAGAACGGTTTCTTATACACCCGACCGTCGGGCCAATAGTCACTTCCGTGTGTGTGTGTGCATGTGCGCGGGCGTGCGCGCGCGTGTGTGTGTGTGTGTGTGTGGGAGCGTGCGTGCGTGTGGTACATGAAAGTACGCCAATAAACTTCGGTCTGTCTGGTTATCAAATAAATTGTGTGTGTGTGTGGGGGGGGGGTAACTAAAGGTATGACAAACATATGCATCAGGAGTAGATAAAGGGAAGGAGTGTGACTTCAATAAACAAGGGAAATTCGTCATTTACTAGCCTTATAATACCTACGATTTACTACGCGTAACTCATCCAACTTGAGCTCAAATCGGACACAGTACATTCGCCCATCATCGTACGAAATCGTATCCTCGTATACACGGTACACCCGCAATCCGGAGATAAAGATTGAAACGTACGACACGATTCTCTATTCTCTGGCCATTAATCAAGCGCAGAGCGCGCCCATATTCAGACAAAAGGCAGCTACTAACCACACTGTCCACGGCTTGCGCTGACGGCGAGGCGCTGTGGCTCGCAGGGTGATTTGAATCCGATCTGCTGCTGATAGCGGATTAGCGTGCGTGCGTGGTATGGGGGCATGCCAGCTGTATTGCCGGCATGCAGGTATGACAGACATAAGGCATACATTGTAGCTGTGTACCGGGTCAAAGGTTATCTCGCCGAGTGTTGCGTTGATGCCTAATCACCCTGCGAGCCACAGCGCCTCGCCGTGAGCGCAAGCCGTGGACAGTGTGGTTAGTAGCTGCCTTTTGTTTGAATTATAGGCGCGCAATAGGCTTGGATTGATGGCGAAAGAATGGAGAATCGTGTCGGACGTTTTAGGCTGTATCTCCGGATTGCGGGTGTCTACGAGGAAACGAATTCGTACGATGATGGGCGAATGTACTGTGTCCGATTTGAGCTCAAGTTGGATGAGTTACGCGTAGTAAATCGTAGGTATTATAAGGCTAGTAAATGACGAATTTCCCTTGTTTATTGAAGTCACACTCCTTCCCTTTATCTACTCCTGATATGCATCAATCCCACAAGTTTTAATACTACTAAAAATCTATTGTTTTTAGACCCTACAGCCAAAACTCATAAGATCATGTGTGAAGACAGTAAGCTGAAGTATGATATGGAATTCCATACATTTTCCTGGGTGTCAAGATTATGGATTGTCGTAATGGGAAAGATCGGAAGGAGGCATTTAAGCAGAAGAGGAGGGCAGATCAGCATGTAAAATATGATTTGATTCAAATAATAGGGAATCAATAACAACATTTAACTGTAATAATTAAATATTAATAATTAAAATTTGATATATTACATTAGAAGTAGATAATAGGCAATTCCCAATTATCTACTCCTGATTACATGCAATTTTCTTTAAGGCTGGTCCGGGAGAACACTGTTATGATAAAAGAACCAAGATGATGGTACAGGACACTAAGAAAATGGGTTGTCCTGCACAGCTTGTTTTCCGGGAGATAATGAAATTTCCACAGTTCAATGTATTAAATATTTGAAAATAATGTGATATGGGACTGGTCAGAAATCAGGCAGGGAGCAAGGAGGTGTCAAAATTAGTCCACAATAAGGAGAAGAATGCGCATATTTTGGGGTCTATGACCTACTGTAGGTAGGGGAGCTCCCTGCTCAGATTTCTGACCAGTCCATATAATATTATCAGGAGTGTATCAAACTCCATGATACACTCCTGATATTATGTAGAGTAAATTAAGTTAGTAAATCTCTGACATAACTATAAGGTACCATTCAGCTTTTAGCATGGCCCCCCTCAAACTCCCCCCTCCAAAAAAAAAATTGGTGCTCCTGCTACATAAATTAACAGTCCCTAAATAGTAACAAGTGCTGCAGTGCGACAGGGCTTATCTGGTGTCTTGTGTTCTGCTGATAAATTCATTTGTGCATAGCAAGAAGTCTTATACATAAGTCTTCTTTATTCTTGTTTGACTTTCGTAGCCAATTGGAACAAATATATCAGCTACACTTTCGCACCCACCTAATCTCTATGCATTGCAGACACATGTGCATTGCAGGTTGGCAGGCAACAATTATGATTAGAAGCGTGCCAGCCATGGGCTCCCCGTGTTTTTGCCTCGCCACACGAGCATTCACTGATTCAGCCTTCAGGGTGCTATACCGACTGCTTTAGAAAATAATATGATTTAAGGAGCGTAAACCTTGTTCAACAAACATTTGCCTTTGCAATTAAACTGCATGTGCAACTATAGCCTCACATTCACACAGGTATTCCTCTCATCTATGCTCGGCTGAATTGATCCACCTGAGCGATATACCTGCTCGTTGTCATGGCAATGCGTAGACAGAAGGTGTTAGCGGTCGATACGCCTCTGCGGAAGGCTGCGGACATGACTGACATTATATGCCGACTCCTGCATCCTCCTCCTCCTCCTCCTCCTCCTCCTCCTCCTCCTCCTCCTCCTCCTCCTCCTCCACCTCCTCCTGAAGATAACGTAACGGCCAGCTGATTTCCGCGGGTAACGCCGGTATCCCGCTAGTATATATATATAATATAATAATATATATATATAGATATATATATATAATATATATATATATATGTACACCACCACGAGAGTAAATTACAGGCGTGTTTTTGCGATTGTAAAATGTTTTTAGTTTGATTATCTGTGCTGTGAGCTGAAGCGGCGCTGACGACGACAATGACGCTCGGGCTGTAGAACGTAGTCCGCTAATCGTTGTCTATACATGCGTCGGCCGATCAACGAAACCGCTCGCGGATCTATTCGCCAAAGTAGTATTTAGCCCGAATCTGTCGTCCGTTCAAACGAGACAGCGCTTCTGTCCGCGTATTGTCCCCGCTGTTTGACCATATTTCGATTGCAGCATTGTTCAACAATGACCTATTATCCTGCCCCCGTTGCAGGGCTTGCCCACTCCTGGTGAATTTCACCAGATCTAGTGAAATGTCCCATTGCTGTGACCTGGTGAAGGAAATGTAAAATCACTGAAATTTGTGAAATCTGAATTCATATAAAGGCAAAAAAAAAGATAAACGTCATCGACGCGTCACGCATCACAAATGTGTTCCAAATAATCGCAAAATGTATAGGGCCAGGAAACGGCAGAGTGTGCGTGCATTCTGTTTGTAGCGAATGAGAAGTGAGCACGTGATGTCATTCTTGGGTCTTCTTTCTTTCTTGTCATGTTTGTATATGATTACGGTCTTCAGGCTCATGCATCTGGACTGAGGTGTAATTTGCATGTAGTTTATTTTTTATTTATTTATTTTTTATTTATTTTTACATTTTTTTATATTATTTATTTATTTATTTAGTTTGTTATCATTTAGCAGTCGATATACAATAAAAAGATGGTGCTTGGTGAAATCTACAGCAATTTGGTGAAATTTAGGCCACCCATTGGTAAATCTACAGCAATTTGGTGAAATTTAGGCCACCTATTTGTGAAATGTGAAATAACCGAGTGCTATATCTAGTATACTTATTATCATCACCACAGAATACTATAAATAGAAATAAGAGAAATAAGAGAAATAATACACTAGTTAGGAGCTAATATACTAGATAGAATGTCTATATGAATTTCTTTGATTATCACGAATCCGTGGACGCTCAAATATATTTCGGTATATACTAGTATAGATGAGAGGGGCTATGTCCCCCAGGGTACTGCGCGGAACGTACCCTGGGTACGGTCCGCGTACCGACCGTACCTGGTACTATCATCCTATGCCGACCGTACTCTGCCTAACTCCATAACGAGTCTAGGGAGTGCGCCTAACGCCTATACTCCCTAACCCTAACCCTAACCCTAACTCTAACCCCTAACCCTAACGCCTAACCCTACACTAACCTAACTATATATAGTATGGTATATATGGTATATAGTATGAATTTATAAGCGTTCTTCACTATTATACTAGTATAGGCCTATATATTCCAACTTCACTATTGACTATGAGAAATGTTCTTCTTACTATATGCTATATTATATTATATATATATTTCGGTATAGTACGTCAGCTTATGAATTATAAGCGTTCTTCATCCTACTCCGTCCATCCAGCCTATATATTCCAACTTCACTTTAACTATGAGAATAATGTTCTTCTTACTATAATACAATAATAAAATTTAGTTGCATCACATGATAAAATCGTTGAAATCCAATCTGGCTAACGTCGCAGCAGCATATTGCTGCGCGAACGCATTGTTTATTATAACGCATTGGTTCACGCGGGTCGTCACGAATCTCCTGCGTCTGGGCGCCACGCAAGAGTTTTCGAATTAATGCGATTTGTGTTTGTGTCGAGGTTTTTGTTAACATCGAATGCACCGACAATAGGAAGTATATATAGGTATATCACTTCATATTTGCAAGTAGATTGCAAGTCATGTGATGCCACTAAAAACATAATGCCTGTATGTGGGGCACTATGCTGTCATAGTGTTGGCTTTGGGAAGGAATTAGTGCCCTCTCGCTACCACTCGGGCACTATACCTTGCCATCAGCCAACACTAATGCAAGAGCATAGCTGCCCCAACCAACAGCCATTAATATGATTAAGATAATGTGTATACGCTGGAGTCTATTGCATGTCACACAGAGCCGTTGACCGCCTATAAGCACTAAACATGGCACGAAGGTGGGAAGCGGAACGTTTGCCCTGTCGATGTCCGCATCTTGACCATCTTGTCGGACAGTGGTAAGGATAAACCAGGTACGCCAATACTATACAAAAGTAGTTGTAGTAAACCAACAAAACATCAATAAGCAAATACATAAACCACACACCGCAACGTCGCCGCATAACAGAACGATTAAGACAGAATTCCGTTTCCTTCCATTCGCGGCCACGACAGGATTCGGCTAAATCGGATTTGTCTTGCAAGTTGGTAATCTATAATGGTGCGGTAATAGCCGGAGCGCCATTATCGGCTGTTTGTTTTCGCGTATTAGGGCGAATATGACGCCGTATTTCGGACTTGGAATTTAAGTCAGAGGCCGGCGCGTATACGTAACAACCTCCTAGCACGCATCCCTCCAGACGGCAGCGCAATAAGCGGCAGCAGATAGGCAGTAGCAGTAGTCCACAGTAGGAGCCAGCAATTAGCAGTAAGCAGCAGTAGCCAGCAGTAGCGGCAGCAATAGCAGTAGCAAGACCAGCGCCACGTAGCGGCAGCAATAGCAGTGCAATATCAGCACGGCAGTAGCGGCCAGCAAATAGCAGTAGCAAGCAGTAGCCACAGGTAGCGGCAGCAATAGCAGGCAGCCAGCAAGTAGCCACGAGTAGCGGCAGCATAGCAGTAGCAGCAGTAGGCCACAGTAGCGGCAGCAATAGCAGTAGCAATAGCAGCAGCTGCAGTGCGGCGCCAGATAGCAGCCCAGCAGCGCACAGTAGCGGCAGCAATAGCGTAGCCAGCAGGTTAAGCCACAGTAGCGCCAGCAATAGCAGAGGGCAGCAGCGGCGTAGCGGCAGCCAATAAGCAGTGCAGCAGCGGCCAGTAGCAGCAGCAAATGCAGTTAGCAGCAGTCGGCAAGCGGCCAGCGGCAGCGGCAGCAATATGTCGGTCTATCGGGATGACCGGCCTAGGCCATCCAGCAAACGCAATGCCTGGACACCACTCACACAGTGATCTCGCGACTTCGGCGACACGCATTGATTGCGCAACGGGACAATCTCTCTCTCATCTCTCTCTCTCTCTCTCTCACACCACACATTCACACAGCGCTCACACAACACACACACACACACTACCACACACACACACACCACACAACCACACACACCACACACATGCGACACGTCTCTACGGTCTCTCTTCTCTCTTCTCTCTCTCTATCTCTCTCTCCTCCGGCTCACACACACACACCAGCGCACACGCACACGCACGACGCACACGCACACGCACGACGCACACAGCACACGCACACGCACACGCACACGCACACGCAACATACACATCACAACACACACACACACACACACACACACACACAAACACACACACACACACAACACACACAACACACATTAACGACACACACACACAGGCAATCAGCAGATCGTCCCGTGTCGCAAGATTACTGTGTTATTACTATGCAATATTCGGTCTATCGGACCTTCGGTCTATTCGGGATGACGCCGTATATTAGCGCAGCAGATAGCAGTAGCAATTAGCAGCATGCAGCGGCAGTAGACGGCGGCAGCGGCAGCAGCGGCAGCAGCAGTACGGCAGTAGCGGCGGCAGCGGCAACAAGGAGTAGCGGCAGCAATAGTAGGCAGCGGCAGTAGCAGCGGCCAGTAGCGGCGGCAGCGGCGGCCGCGGCAGCAGGCAGTAGAGCAGGGGAGGCAGCGCAGTAGCAGCGGCAGAGTAGGCAGCGGCAGTAGCAGCGGCAGTAGCAGCAGTAGGCAGCAGCAGCAGTCGCAGCGGGCAGCAGCAGTAGCCAGCAAGCAGCAGTGGCAGCGGCAGCGGCAGCAATAGTAGTAGCGGCAGCAGCGCAGTAGTAGGCAGCGCGGCAGTAGCGCGGCAGCGGCGCACAGACAGACCGGATTACGCAAAGCCGTAACAGAAACAGTCGCGCTGGTAGATACCGCGCTCTAACTAACGACAAGACGATTCACGGGCACAGCACGCGACGCACGCATATACACACACGAAGGTACATGCACACCACACACACACATACACACACACACACACACACACCACAGCACGACAACACACACACACACAAACACACACACACACACCATCACACACATCACAGACCACACACACCACACCGCGCGCGCACATATACAACATGTACGAAATACATGCCACGCACGCAACGCACGCACGCACGCACGCAACTAATCACACACGGAATACCAGGCACATGCCACACATCTATACACACATCACGAATACAGGCACACACCACGCATATAACACACACGAATAACATGCACGACGCACACGGCCACGCACATATACATCACAATGTACGAATACATGCCACACACGACACACACACACGCAACGCACATATACAACACATGTACGAATACATGCACGCATCGCACGTAACCGCACGCATATACACACACGAATACTATGCACACACACGACACGTACAACACACACACACACACACAACACACACACACACGACAACACACGCACACACAGGCCACGCACGCTACTGCCTGCACACTGACACATAAATATATCAGTTTAAAATAAAATAAATATAAATA
>NW_014577097.1:43476-56546 GCF_000485595.1 Priapulus caudatus | reverse complement strand
TCCTGCTACATCTCCTTAACCTCGTTAATATACAGTCGCGGCGTAATATTGGCATCTGCTCACCCTGACCACTGACACGCCGCAGCGGTGCGAGACGCCAACTTTCTATGCATCTCAGCCTTTTAGCATTATAGCTATTAATACACCACACACACACATTATATAATATATATATATTGTTTCTAATATATAATATATAGTATATAATAATATACGTCTGTAGATATATTGTGGTAGATGTATTTGCGGCTGCCTCCTCCCCGATTACTTCCGTGCACTGTGCATTAGTCTGCCGTACATTATACGCCGCCTAATTGTAGGTTTAATCAGTCCGGTCCAGGGTAACTAGACGAATAGCATGCGACCGCACTGGCATGCATGCAGGCAGGCAGGCAGACAGGCCCAACAGGCAGGCAGGCAGGCATCATGCATGCAGAGCAAGGCAGGCAGGCACGGCAGGCAGGAATGAATGCATGCAGTATAGGCAGGCAAGTGAGACACGATGGGGAGGGAGGCACGGCAGGCAGGCAAGAAGCACAGATATCGCTGATTGCCTGCTGCCTGGCTGATGATGCTCAGGCGTATCGAATCCCACTCGGCGAAATTCTGTTTCTTTACTTTTGGACTGTTTAGTACTGTACTTCTGCCACTTCACCGTTAATTTCAAAAATTTCAAAATTTTTTACTACATTTAAACGTTTAGTAAAAACCAGAATCAAACTATGCGTTACATGATAATAATAGCGCCAAACTGACGGAACACTTCACGGAAGGGCCTATTTTAGGTTACAGATCAAATATTATTATATTTTTTATATATTTGATTTATATTTATTATTTTTACTTTTAGTCTTTTATCTTTTTATTTCTCATTATTTTTATGTTTGGGATGGGATGGAGATGGATGGATGGATGGGATGGATGCGGATGGGATGGGATGGGCGATGGGATGGGATGGGATGGGATGGGATGAGATGGGAGCCGGATGGGATGTGATGCTGATGGGATGGGATGGCGATTGGATGGATGGGATGGGATGGGATGGCAGCGGGCGGTGGCCGATGCGGTGCATGCGACGTGGATCGCGGATGGGATGGGATGGGATGGATGGCAGCGTGGCGATGCGATGGGATGGATGGATGCATGGCATGGCGATCGCAGTGTGTATGATGGGATGCGATGGCATGGCATGGCATGGCTTGCGCATCGGATGTTCATTTGGATGAGCATGGGATGGATGAACATGGATGGGATGCGGATATTGGATGGGATTGCGGTGCGATGGGATGGCATGGAATGCGATGGCATGGATGGTGCATGGATTAGATGATAGCTTAGATTTGTTGGGGTATTTTCCTTTCAACAAGCAGTCACAACTGAGTAACGCCAGCTGATTTCCGCGGGTAACGCCGCGTATCCCGCTAGTATATATATATAATATAATATATATAATATATATATATACTATATATATATATATATATTATAACATATGTACAAACCACCACGGAGAGTAAAATACAGGCGTGTTTTGCGATTGTAACAATGTTTTTAGTTTGATATCTTGTGCTGTGAGCTGAAGGCGGCGCTGACACGGACAATGACGTCGCTGTAGAACGAGTCCGGCTAATCGTTGTCTATACATGCGTCGGCCGATCAACGAAACCGCTCGCGGATCTATTCGCCAAAGTAGTATTTAGCCGAATCTTGTCGTCCGTTCAAACGAGACAAGCGCTTAGCTGTCGCGGTATTGTTCCCCCTGTTTGACGCCATATTTCGACATTGCAGCATTGTTACAACAATGACCTATTATCCTTGCCCCCCGTGGCAGGGCTTTGGCCACTCCTGGTGAAATTTCACCAGATCTAGCTGAAATGTCCCATTGGCTGCTGAACCTGCCGTGACAGGAAATGTAAAAATCACTGAAATTTGTGAAATCTGAACTTGCATATACAAGGCAAAAAAAAGATAAACGTCATCACGGCCGTGGCGACGCCGCATGCAGCAATGTGTTCCAAATATCGCAAAATGTTATAGGGGCCAGGAAACGCAGAGTGTACGTGCATTCTGTCTTGTAGCGACAATGAGAAGTGAGGCACGTGATGTCATTCTGTTGGGTCTTACTTTCTTTCTTGTGCATGTTTGTATATGATTACGGTCTTCAGGGCTCATGCATCTGCGACTGAGGTGTAATTTGCATGTAGTTTATTTTTTATTTATTTATTTTTTATTTATTTTTACATTTTTTTATATTATTTATTTATTTATTTAGTTTGTTAATCATTTAGCAGTCGATAGTACAATAAAAAGATGGTGCTTCGGTGAAATCTAACAGCAATTTGGTGAAATTTAGGCCACCCATTGGTGAATCTACAGGCAATTTGGTGAAATTTAGGCCACCGATTTGTGAATGCCTGAAATAACCGAGTGCAATATGCTAGTATACTTAATATATGCACCACAGAATACTATAAAATAGAGAATAAGAGAAATAAGAGAATAATACACTAGTTTAGGCCTAATATACTAGATAGAATGTCTATATGAATTATTTCTTTGATTATCACGAATCCAGTGACGCTCAAATATATTTCGGAATACGTAGTATAAGTGAGAGGTGGCTATGTCCCCCAGGTAACTGGCGGAACGTAGCCCACATGGCGTACGGTCGCGGACCGTGACCGTACCCTGGTACTATCATTATGCCGGACCGTACTCGCCTTAACTTCCATAAACGAGTCTACGCGGAGTGCGCCTACGCCTTACTCCCTAACCCTATGACCCTACCCTAACTCTAACTAACGCCTAACGCCATAACCCTGTACACTAACCCTAACTAGATATAGGTATGGTATATAAAGGTATGATAGTATGAATTTATAAGCGTTCTTCACTACTATACTAGTAAGGCCTATATATTGCAACTTCACTATTGACTATCGAGAAATGTTCTTCTATAACTATATGCTAGTATTATATTATCATGATATATTTCGTATAGTACGTCAGCTTATGAATTATAAGCGTTCTTCATCCCCATATCCTCACTCATACGGCCTATATATCCAACTTCACTATTAACGTATGAGAAAATGTTCTTCTACTATAATACAATAATAAAATTTAGTGCATCACATGATAAAGTCGTTGAAATTCCAATTGGCTAACGCGCACAGCATATTGCTTGCGCGAAACGGCATTGTTTATTATAACGCATTGTGTTCACGCGGGCTCGTCAACGAATCTCCCTGCATCTGGGCGCCACGCAAGAGTTTTCGAATTAAATGCGATTTGTGTTTGTGTCGAGGTTTTTGTTACATCGAATGCACGCGGAAATAGGAGAGTATATATAAGGTATATCACTTCATTATTTGCAAGTAGATTGCAAGTCCATGTGATGCCACTAAAAACATAATGCCTGTTGTTGGGGCACTAGCTGTCATAGTTTGCTTTGGGAAGGAATAGTGCCCTCTCGCTACCACTCGGCACTATACCTTGCCCATCAGCCAACACTAATGCAAGAGCATACGTGCCCAACCAACAGCGATTAATATATTAAGATAATGTGTATACGCTGGAGTCTTTAGCATGTCACACAGAGCGTGACCGCTATAAGCACTAAACATGGCACGAAGGGTGGAAGGGGAACGTTTGCCCTGTCGATGTCCGCATCTTGACCATCTTGTCGGACAGGGTAAGGATAAACCAGGGTACGCCATATATACAAAGTAGTTGTAGTAAACCAACAAAACAGTCAGATATACAAACTACATAAACCAACACACCGCAACTCGCGCATACAGAACGATTAAGACAAATTCCGTTTCTTTCCATTTCGCGCACACGACAGAATTCGGCTAAATCGGATTTGTCTTGCAGTTGGTAATCTATATGGTGCGTGTATAGCGGAGCGCATTATCGGCTGTTTGTTTTCCGGTTAGGGCGAATATGACGCCCCGTATTTCGGACTTCGGATTTAATGTCCAGAGGCCGGCGCGTATACGTAACAACCTCCTAGACGCACTCCCAGACGGCAGCGCAGTAAGCGCAAGCAGATAGCAGTAGCAGTAGTCCACACGTAGGGGCAGCAATTAGCAGTAGCAGCAGTAGCCAGCAGTAGCGGCCAGCAATAGCAGTAGCAGACAGCGCCACAGTAGCGGCAGACATAGCAGTGCAATATCAGCACGGCAGTAGCGGCCAGCATAGCAGTAGCAGCAGTGCGCACAGAGGCGGCAGCAATAGCAGCGCAGCCAGCAAGTAGCACAGTAGCGGCAGCTATAGCAAGTAGCAAGCAGTAGGCCACAAGTAGCGCAGCATAGCAGTAGCAATAGCAGCAGCGCAGTAGCGGGCAGCATAGCAGCCAGCAGCCACAGTAGCGGCAGCAAGAGCGTACGCCAGCAGTAGTAAGCCACAGTAGCGCCCAGCAATAGCAGTAGGGCAGCAGCGGCGTGCGGAGCCAATAGCAAGTAGCAGCAGCGGCCAGTAGCGCAGCAAATGCAGTAGCAGCAGTCGGCAGCGGCCAAGCGGCAGCGGCCAGCAATATGTCGGTCTATCGGCATGACGCCGGCTAGCCATCCAGCAAACGCAAGTCCTGGACATCCACTCACACAGTGATCTCGCGACTCGGCGTACACGCATGATTGCGCAACGGGACAATCTCTCTCTCTCTCTCTCTCTTCTCTCTCACCACCCACATCACACGCGCTCACACACACACACACACACACTACCACACACACACACACCACACACCACCACACACACCACACACACAGCACAGCGTCTGCTCTCTCTCATCTCTCTTCTCTCTCCTCTTCTCTCCTACTCCGCTCACACACACACACAGACCGCACCACGCACCACGCACGACGGCACACGCACACGGCACCGACGCACACTGCACACGCACACGCCACACGCACACGCACACTCAACATACAGCACACAACACAACACACACACACACACACACACACACAAACACACACACACACACACACACACAACACACACTCAACACACACACACACCAGGCAAATCAGCAGATCGTTCCCGTGTCGCAAGATTACTGGGTTAGTTACTTGCACATATTCTCGGTCTATCGGACCTTCGGTCTATCGGGATGACCCCGCGTAATATAGCGGCAGCAGATAGGCAGTAGCAATTAGCATCAGCAGCGGCGTAGGGGCGGCAGCCAGCCAGCGGCAGCAGCCAGTAGCGCAGTAGCGCGGCAGCGGCAACAAGGAGTAGCGCAGCCAATTAGTAGCCAGCGGCGTAGCAGCGCGCAGTAGCGGCGCAGCGGCGCCGCGGCAGCAGCAGTAGAGCAGGGGAGCAGCGGCAGTAGCAGCGGCAAGTAGGCAGCGGCAGTAGCAGCGGCAGTAGCAGCAGTAGCGAGTCACAGGCAGTCGCAGCGGGCAGCAGCAGTAGCCAGCTAGCACGCAGTGCAGCGGCCAGCGGCCAGCAATAGTAGCTAGCGGCAGCAGCGCAGTAGTCAGCACAGGCGGCAGTAGCGCGGCAGCGGTCGCACAGACAGCACCGGATTACGCAAAGCCGTAACAGAAACAGTCGCGCTGGTAGATACCGCGCTCTAACTAACGCAAGACGCATTCTCACGGCACGCACGCACGCACGCATATACACACACGAATCAATGCACACCACACACACACATACACACACACCACACACACACACACACAGCACCACACACACAACACACAACACACACACACACACACACACACAGCACAACACACACACCACACGCGCGCTAACCAATACAACATGTACGAATACATGCACGGCACGCACGCACGCACTGCACGCACGCAACTAATCACACACGGAATACCAGGCAGCACACACATGCTATACACACATCACGAATGCAGGCACACACCACGCATATACACATCACGAATAACCATGCACACGCACACGGACACGCACATATACATCACATGTACGAAATACATGCACACAGCACACACACACACACGCACGCACATATACATCACATGCTACGAATACATGCACGCACGCACGCAAGCCGCCGCATATACACACACGAATACTATGCACACACACCACACGTAAACACACACCTACACACACACAGACACACACACACACGACAACACACGCACACAACACGCACGCTACTGCTGCACACTGACACATAAATATATAGTTTAAAATATAAATAAAATATAATATATAATATATAGACCCCGCTTATTGGGGGGGGCCCGGTCCCAGGTGCTATTAAATTCTAGTGCTTTAAATCGAGTGTAATAAATTACTCATATTATTGTTTGATGCTGCGTTGAAGTACTTGTTGTTGAAATTAAGTTTTGTTATGGGCTAATCTATTTGACTGGATTCATACCTGTTTCCTTGTCGGCGTAATCATCATAAGTATGCTATTCATTATGTACCCCGATCTTTAATTAAATTTTTACTTAAATTGTGAGATTAATGTATCTTTAATCCTATATATTTAATTGTAGTCTATATAACAGCCATCATCATAGAGTAATCAGTATCAATAATCTTAAGGAGTGGCTGAACTCGAAGAACTATCACACGTCAACTCGCCTATCTATCGCAATTCGTGAAACAAATATAACCAGTCCTTTAGCTTACTGTATGTATATTTGTAATGCAGTGAATAAACATTTGAATTGCAAAAAATTGAAAAGTGTACGCAGCAGCATTAGGCCCAAGCTGCTAGGCGGTTGGGCTCCCGGCAGCGCACGCGTTGGTGTGGAGACATGGTTGCGCAGAATGAGCATTTGGACGGCATTTACAGGAAATTGCCGGCAATAAAGTGTGAAAGAGAGTAGAGAAACAGTGCCAAAACTTTGGTAGTAAATAGATTTCGTATTTATTTAGCATTATATTTTATTGAAACGCCTCCCAAGTGCCCTGGTCATTGTTTTTTATAGCCTATAGAATATGTATTTTATGATTTTCTAATAGATACACCTTTAAAATATTTTACGTCAGATATGACCACCAGGCATGAAATGTTCACAGAATATTTAAGGAATATATTACGAATTCACCAACATAAAGTTTTTTATCAGGATCCCAACTGAGGAGCGAACAACAGGACGAACAATAGCAGCGCGACATTAGTAGCGCCGACCTCTCGCCCTATTTGTGATTTAGTGTGTAAACTGATAAACACCGATTTTCGTATTATCATAAATAATTTGTAATTTATAATAAAAATTAATAATAGATAGAGATTTTCCTTAATTCTATGTATAATGTAATTAATTTATTCGAAATATATATAAATATATAACTATATATATATATGTGTCAGTGTGTTAAATATAGTGTTAAATCAGTGTAATAAATTACTTATTATTTTTGATGCTCTTGAGTTATTGTTCGTTGAAATTAAGTTTTGTTATGCTAATCTATTTGACTGATCATACCTGTTCTCCTTTGCGTAATCATTAAGTATCTTTCATTATGTATCTTTAATTAATTTACTTTAATTTAATTAATGTATCTTTAATTATATATTTAATTGTATCTATATAACAGCCATCATATAAGTAATAGTATCATATTTAAGGAGTGGCTGACTCGAAGACTTCACAGTCAATTCGCCCTACTACGCAATTCTGAAACTAATATAACCAGTTATATTATGTATGTATATTGTAATGCGTGAATAAACATTTTTGAATTGAAAAAATTGAAAAGTGTCCAGCAGCTAGGCCAAGCTGCTAGCGTGCGGCAGCCAGCGTGTGTTGCAGACATGGTTGCAGATGAGCATTTGGACGGCATTTACAGGAAATTGCCGGCAATAATAGGTGAAAGAGAGTAGAGAAACAGTGCAAAACTTTGGTAGTAAATAGATTTCGTATTTATTTAGCATTATATTTTATTGAAACGCTCCCAAGTGCCTGGTCTTGTTTTTTTTATAGCTATAGAATATTGTATTTTTAGATTTCTATAGATAGACCTTTAAATATTTTACGTCAGATATGACCCAGGCAGAAATTTCAAGAATATTTAAAGGAATATATACGAATTCACCAACATAAAGTTTTTATCAGGATCCCAACTGAGGACGAACAACAGGACGAACAATAGCAGCGCCAATTAGTAGCGCCACCTCTCGCCCTATTTTTGATTTAGTGTGTAAACTACACGATTTTGGTATTATCATAATATTTGTAATTTTATAATAAAATTAATATAGAATAGAGATTTTCTATTCTATGTATATGTAATTAATTATTCGCAGATAAATTTGCCAATATTTGACATTCAGTTTAATTTTGATATTCAGTATGTGTGAAAACATAACTTCCGCTGTAAAAAAATCCGCTTTTTGTTTTAGATGTGATACTAAGTACGGGCAAACAAACGTCTCTCGCAAATAGAGAGAGACAGTAGACCTTTCGGCAGTTTATCATTTCTCCGTTCGATCATTAGTTTAACCATAGATATAGAATGAAGATTCATTCTATATCTATGGTTTAACAACGTTTAAAAAGAAGCTGTATAGTCATATAGCAATGATAAAACGTCGCGGACGGGGGTAATTAATTGTTTTTCTAACTTACATGCTCACCATCCTCTTACTTATGCAGGGCGTCTTAACCGCGACGCATATATAACCAGCACGCATATTTTCTTTTTTTTCTATTTCAAATTAAGTCCCGAAGCATAAATCTACAACTGCATATAATACATTCCCTTTGTATATTGCTCGCCGCAATTTTTTAAATTTATGTTCTGTGCATTTACACATAATCAAATACATCCGTCAACTCTTTCGGTAACCTATATAGGAACCATCAGACCATTCACGCATTTTAAAGACGGCAGTTCGATTGTGGACAGCTCCGGTGGAGTTGCGCAATGGGCATACAAAGTAGTAAATGGAGCCTCGTCAAGCCAGTCAATGTCACATTGGCAATCCAATTTGCAACCTGTAATGCAAATTATAGTGTAAGTGTGAGCTTTACAAGCTCGCAGAATGCATATAGCATGCAGCTTTACAGGTGGTTCCACCCACGTAGTCTTTCGCTGCGGACGATTGTTGCGCACGTGACGATACGTGCACGCGTATAAAGGTACAATTAATACACGAAGTGTGACAAAACAAACCACATTTAATAAATAAACAGAATGTTAATAACAAAGAACGACCACACTTGCCTCCTAGGTCAACGCTTACTCCATCTGTGGATGTGAGTTCAGTCAGATTAAACACGTCCTTGTCGATAGATGTCAAGCGCTCGTTGCCCGCCAAAATGATAGAGTTGATCATTGGCATCCCATGAAAACCGCCAAGTTCGATGAAGCTTATTGCATTATCATCAATACAAATTTCCTGATGTGAAAATGTAATAAAAAATTAACAATGATTTGATCGACAGAATAGTGCAATATAATACACATCCAAACAATATGGAATATATAAGAGTAATGACCAAGTCGATGTGGTGACGTTACTAGACTATCTTCGACACACAACCACGGCAGTAATTAACTCGAATAATAACAAGAGCGTATAAAGAATGTCTTCTTTATAAAAAAGGCCTTCTTTCTTAAAGAAAGCCTTCTTTATACGCTCTTGATAATAAGCATAATTCTGTCTGAACGTACGGTCACGCTACTCAGTCCTCTGAATGTGCCAGCTGCGATGGTGACGAGGTTGTTGTTAGATATATAAACTGTCTGTGCTGCCGTTGCGCCCTCAAAGGCTCCAGCAGCAACGCTAGAAATCCGGTTGTTATGAAGGTATATGGCCTCAAGCTTCTTGAGGCCGGCAAAGGTTCCTTCTGAGACCGTGTACAGATGGTTGGAGTAGAGGCTTAGGTATGTGATTTCATCTAAATCTTTGAATGTTCCCGGTGCAATATACTCGATGGCATTATGCGACAAAGTGAGGACCTGTGGAAGCGTAAGTAAATAAATGAATAAATAAATAAATAAAAACAATCAATAATTAAAAATTAAATAAAAAAACAAATAAATGTATACATACGCACGTGAGTATGCATCCACTCACTCACGCACGCTTGCACGCACGCACGCACGCACACACGCCCGCACAGACGCACGCGCGCACGAATTCAAACGCACACACACACACACACACACACACACACACACACGCAACACGCACACGCACGCACGCACGCACGCACACGCACGCACATGTATATTGTTACGTTTAGTCTGGTCGTTTAGGCACTGAACTAGGCAGAACAAATCTCCGCTGGCTCAAACGTCAACCAGTAAGAACGGCTGCCATTGCAAGAACTACTTTATTATATCGAAGTCACACGCACCACACATACTGGATACCACTGCGCGCGGTAACCCTGCGTATATGGGATATTGATATCCACTGTCTCTACCGGCCAACCGGGTATATCCACAGCAGGACTTTAGGGATAGGATTTACCTCGAGTTTCTTCAGACCCAGCAGCGCCTGAGGGGAGATGTGGAAAATCCGGTTGTTCCGAAGTCCTAACTCCTCAAGATTCTTGAGGCCGGCATAGGTTCCTGCTGAGACCGTGTACAGATGGTTGGAGTAGAGTTCTATTTCTCTGATTTCATCTAGATCTTTGAATGTTCCCGGTGCAATATACTCGATGGCATTATACGACAAATCGAGGACCTGTGGAAGCGTAAGTAAATAAATGAATAAATAAATAAATAAAAACAATCAATAATTAAAAATTAAACAAAAAACAAATAAATATATACATACGCACGTGCGTATGCATCCACTCACTCACGCACGCTTGCACGCACGCACGCACGCACGCACGCACGCACTACGCACACACGCACAGACGCACGCGCGCACGAACTCAAACGCACACATAGAGGGCCTACACACACAAACACACACACACACACAGACACACACACACACACACACACACACACACACACACACAACACGCACACACACAACACGCACACCCACGCACATGTATATATATGGGATATAGATATCCACTGTCTCTACCGGGTATATCCACAGCAGGACTTTAGGAATAGGGTTTACCTGGAGTTTTTTTAGACCCCGCAGCGCCTGAGGGGAGATGTAGCCAATCCGGTTGTAATGAAGTCCTATGGCCTCTAGATTCTTGAGGCCGGCATAGGTTCCTGCTTGGACCGTGTACAGATGGTTGGAGTAGAGGTTTATTACTCTGATTTCATCTAGATCTTTGAAGGTTCCCGGTGCAATATACTCGATGGCATTATCCGACAATTCGAGGTGCTGTGGAAGCGTAAATAAATAAATGAATAAATAAATAAATAAAAACAATCAATAATTAAAAATTAAAGAAAAAACAAATATATGTATACATATGCACGTGCGTATGCATCCACTCACTCACGCACGCTTGCACGCACGCACGCACGTAGGCACGTACGCCCGCACGCACAGACGCACGCGCGCACGAACTCAAATGCACACATACACACACACACACACACACATCAACGAAACCGCTGCGGATCTATTCGCCAAAGTAGTATTTAGCCGAAATCTGTCGTCCGTTCAAACGAGACAGCGCTTCTGTCCGCGTATTGTTCCCCGCTGTTTGACCATATTTCGATTGCAGCATTGTTCAACAATGACCTATTATCCTGCCCCGTTGGCAGGGTTGCCACTCCTGGTGAAATTTCACCAGATCTAGTGAAATGGTCCCATTGCTGGTGACCTGGTGAAGGAAATGTAAAATCACTGAAATTTAGTGAAATCTGGAATTCATATAAAGGCAAAAAAAAGATAAACGTCATCGACGCGTCACGCATCACAATGTGTTCCAAATAATCGCAAAATGTATAGGGCAGGAACGGCAGAGTGTACGTGCATTCTGTTTTAGCGAATGAGAAGTGAGCACGGTGATGTCATTCTTTGGGTCTTCTTTCTTTCTTGTCATGTTTGTATATGATTACGGTCTTCAGGCTCATGCATCTGGACTGAGGGTAATTTGCATGTAGTTTATTTTTTATTTATTTATTTTTTATTTATTTTTTACATTTTTTTTTATTATTTATTTATTTATTTAGTTTGTTATCATTTAGCAGTCGATATACAATAAAAAGATGGTGCTTGGTGAAATCTACAGCAATTTGGTGAAATTTAGGCCACCCATTGGGTGAAATCTACAGCAATTTGGTGAAATTTAGGCCACCTATTTGTGAAATGTGAAATAACCGAGTGGCTATATCTAGTATACTTATTATCACCACAGAAATAATATAAATAGAAATAAGAGAAATAAGAGAAATAATACACTAGTTAGGCTAATATACTAGATAGATGTCTATATGAATTTCTTTGATTATCACGAATCCGTGGACGCTCAAATATATTTCGGTATATACTAGTATAGATGAGAGGGGCTATGTCCCCCAGGGTACTGCCGGAACGTACCCTGGGTACGGTCCGGTACCGGACCGTACCCTGGTACTATCTATATGCCGGACCGTACCTCGCCTACTCCATTAACGAGTCTAGGGAGTCGCCTACGCCTACTCCCTAACCCTAACCCTAACCCTAACTCTAACCCTAACCCTAACCCTAACCCTAACACTAACCCTAACTCTAACCCTAACCCTAACCCTAACCCTAACACTAACCCTAACTATATATAGTATGGTATATATGGTATATAGTATGAATTATAAGCGTTCTTCACTATATACTAGTATAGGCCTATATATTCCAACTTCACTATTGACTATGAGAAATGTTCTTCTTACTATATGCTATATTATTATTATATATATATTTCGGTATATACGTCAGTATGAATTATAAGCGTTCTTCAGTATATACTAGTATAGGCCTATATATTCCAACTTCACTATTAACTATGAGAAATGTTCTTCTTACTATAATACAATAATAAAATTTAGTGCATCACATGATAAATCGTTGAAATTCCATTGGCTAACGTCGCAGGCACTATTGCTTGCGCGACGCATTGTTATTATAACGCATTGTGTTCACGTCACGAATCTCCTGCGTCTGGGCGCCACGCAAGAGTTTCGAATTAATGGCG